>NC_077227.1:287257679-287557939 GCF_027887165.1 Monodelphis domestica
TGGAGTTTTTCCTTAGCTTCAGAGTATAAGGCCAGGCCCCAGAGGCTGGCGGAGGGTTCTCCCACTCCCGTCTACTCTATATCAGTCCAGTTTTGTATAATTCAGAATCTTAGCAGTAGACAGAAAGAAAACAAGAACAGTTCTAACCTTCAGAAGCCTGTGTCTTTAGGCTGAACCAAGAAGAGCATGCCATTCCAGACTGGGCTGAACAAGCTCCTCTCTCCTCCAACATCAGGAAGCAAGTCCCACCAGGCAGGCAGGAAGTGCTAGTCACAAGACCCAACTTCCACTCCTAGTTGGCCCCTTCCCCCAAGACTAAAAGGTCTCCCCTTGATCCATTCACTCACACTCAGCTTGGAGAACAGATAACTTTCAATGTTAACTCAATCCGGCAATACAAAAGGAATAAAGGGCAGGGAAGAATGGGAAAAGGAAAGTGGACAAAGGGGGTCCCTACCTTTATCTAAACCCTTTCCCTGACTTCCTCGTGTTTGGGGGAACTCGGGCCTTGGCAGCCTAAGCCCCCTGAAAGTCAGGTTGACTCACCCCTGGGCAACAGGAGCTGAGGTAAAGGCTGCTCAGGTTTCTCTTCAGAAAGTCCCTTCAATTGGGAAGTATTGGGGACAAAGATTTCCAATCACCAGCAGGAAAAGTGGGTAACCCTCAGGAGAAAGTCTTTATCCACCTTTTCTGACTGAGAACCTCACTGCTCTCTCCTCCAGCCAGATGTTCTCCTCCTTCCGATTCCACTCCTAGGGTCCCTTCCCCATTGAGGTGATCAATTTCACATACTCCTCAGCCTGGCACTTTTTCCTAGGGCCAGCCTCTGTCACATTACAAAAAGCTTCAAAAGTCAAAGTTTATATTTTATCCTAGAGGCAAACTGGGAGCTGTACTGAATAGGAGAGTGACATGATCTGAAGAAACATAACTTTTCAGTAGAGAAATAGAGAAACTGTCAGACATAACTAGTGTATATTTTAGTTTGTTTAAAATTTTAGTTTGTTTTTTTTTACAAGGTATGGTTAATTGATTATTTTTTAGTGGGGGAGATAGGAGTGGGAGTACAGTATGTGGTGTGAATTTTAGATTTTCTCCATTTTGCTTAGTGGTAGAATTCTAGCAACCAGGAATGTATACACCCCTACTTAAGGATTAAATGTTGAGTAGGATAGTCTATGACCAACATGTGCTAGCAAATGAAAAATGAGAAACAACTGAGACTCCTTGGGCAGGAGTCTCAGGAAGAGATGCAGGAAGTGATGTAAAGAAAAGGTCTATATACTTTGCATCTCTCTCTCTCTCTCTCTCTCTCTCTCTCTCTCTCTCTCTCTCTCTCTCTCTCTCTCTCTCTCTCTCTCTCTCTCTCTCTCTCTCTCTCTCTCTCTCTCTCTCTCTCTCTCTCTCTCTCTCTCTCTCTCTCTCTCTCTCTCTCTCTCTCTCCCTCTCTCTCTCTCTCCCTCTCTCTCCTCTCTCTCTCTCTCTCTCTCTCTCTGACGTTGGGCTCTTTAAGCCTTGAGAGCTTGTGGAGGCATTAGGCTGATTCCTCTTTCCTTTACCTCCTAAAGCGCTATCCTCCTAGGAGCCCCTCATCTCTGAGGAGGCCTTGTGTTTGGAACCCAAGCTAGACTGAGAAGGCCCCTTGGCCTAGGCCTCTGAACTCCTATCTGGCTTGCAAAGCAGTCCAATACCTTTCCTTCTCTCTCTTCATCTTAATTTCCTCCTTCTATTGTAATTAAACCACCATAAAAATCCCCAAACTGACATGAGTATTTTATTGGGATTCAAATTTAATCCCTAGAGACCACTAATGTAATATATTCAGTCAATAACCCTAATTTTTACCCTTAACAGTCTGGCTAATCCATGAAGGTTGTGATGAGTACCCTCAAATCTCTGTGAAACTTTTCTTTCCTCCTCTCTTCAGTCTTTTCAGCATCACACTCAGCAGTTCTAAACACAGCTGTGAGATCAGGTGAGTATAAAACATTTTTTTCTCTTTTGTCCTTAATTTGAATTGAACACAGCTGTTTTTTTTTTTTTAACCTTATAGGGCAGGGATGTGCTGGGGAAGCTGTTTTGAAACGCCCTTCCCTCAAGGGAACAAACAACACAAATAGCCAACACTCACTGACAATACTAGTTGGCTAGATTACTCTTAAAAAAAAAAAAAACCCTTAACTTCCATCTTGGAGTCATTACTGTGTATTGGCTACAAGGCAGAAGAGTGGTAAGGTCTAGGCAATGGGGGTCAAGTGACTTGCCCAGGGTCACACAGCTGGGAAGTGTCTGAGGCCAGATTTGAATCTAGGACCTCCCAGTCTCTAGGGCTGGCTCTCAATCCACTGAGCTACCCAGCTGCCTCCAGCTAGATTACTCTTAACTAGTGGTGCTAAAGACATGGAGAAAGTACTTCTCCTGGAGGTCTACTTTCTTTTTTTTCTTTTTTTCTTTTTCCAAGCCTCCACATGTCTCTATTTTTTAAAAAATTAAGTGAAAAGTAAAAAACCTGGTGAGGCCAGCTAGGAAAAGCAGAGCCTTTGCTCAAAGAAATGGTTTTACCCTGAAGGGGAAGGAGATAAGGCTTGTGACCCCTCCCAAATTAAACAAAAACTCAGCTTTAGCCTCAGGCAAAAGGCTTTGTTTTCTTTCTCTTTTTGGCCTGGAGAACTTGATTGGATTAAAAGATTCTTAAAAAGGACTACACCTAGATCTTTTGTTTTCACTCCCTGACTTTAACCCCTACCAGTAGCAAAATCTACTGACTAAAACCAAAATTATTAATAATTTATATATATATAATGAATACTACATTCTACAAAATGTTCATGATGTTGAAAAATTAGGAACATTAAAGATTTCAGAATGCCTCCAATTTCTTATGTTCTTATGTCATTTCCTTTTATATTCCTAAATATTGCAACAAGAAATGCTACCTTGAGAAAATTTGAAGCTAAAATTCAGGAAAACATACAAAACCAATTTAATAAATACTTCTCACAGGGTCAAGTGGCAAATACTAACCCCACCCCCAAAACATGTCTGATCCTTACAAACCTGCTTCTGAACTGAGGAAATTCCTTCCCCTGATATAGAGATAGAAAACACCTCACCTATAGCTCAGCTACTGGACTACTTCTCTCATGGTCTGCAAATCTTGGCTAAACTTACTTCCTAAGACCCTTCTCCTGAAATACTAACTTCTGAAAACCCAATTTCTCCTGTTCCTTTTCCCACACATACCAATTCCAGCCCCAAGGAAATATTGTCCTTATAAAGAAACTCGTTCTAGGCAAATTGACTCACAAATTCAAATAGAAAGCCTTTTTTCTCTAAGAGAAGGATCTGAAATAGGATGCAGTGGGGATGTGGTGGACGCTAAGGCACTGTTTACTCCCAAGAAATAAATGAATTCACACAAAATGTCCCTATATATGAACAAAATCTCTTTATGGTAACAAAAATGATGACAGACATAATTTTTTCAGTATAATCCATCTTACAAAGACATTGAAAACTTGCTCCAGGCTTTTTTAACTGAACGTGAGAAAAATAAAAAAATTTCTTATGTCAATAAAATCTGGAGGCTCAATGCAGCACACTGGCCATCTCAGGATCCGAATGGGACTATAACAACTCTGAGAATTATTTATAACTATATCATTGTAAAGGAGGCCATTTTAATTGCTATGAGAGAGAGTGCCTGAGAGCATGGATAAATGGAAGGAATTTGAAAAGATTAAGCAAAATGAGGAAGAGACACCCTCAAGATTCATGGATCGAATAATTGAGTTTGGGGGTCGATACCTAGATTTTGACCTTTCTAAAGAAAATTACATAAGACAAATAGAAGGCACATTGTCAATAACTCTTGCAAAGTGATCAGGAATTATTTTAGAACGCATGGCCCAAGGTGGCCTGAAATGGATCTTGATTGATTTGAGAAAAACTGCTCTATATGTTTCAAAGGGAAACAAAGAAAAAGAGGAAGAGACTAATGCTCTCATAGAAAAAATAAGGGAACAATTGAAATATTTAAGAGATAAGACTGATAAACTGGATAAAGGTCATGATACTCAACCAATGGCACTTGCCCCTCTCCATGAATCTAACTATTGATCTGCCAATTCTGTGAGAAGGGCCATGGAATGATGGAGTGTAGAAATTTATTCAAGGCAATCAGAAATAATATGCAGTTTAATAACAACTACAGAAATAATAATTAGAGAAATAACTATAATAATGATAATAGAAAGCACAATTTTAGGAATGATAACAATAGGAATAGAAATTGGGAAAATGAAGACTCAAACCAAATGACTCCACAACAATATAACTTAAGTGGGGCTCGTCCAAGAAATAGTAAGGGTGCTACTGTCCCTCCACATGTGGCAGAAGGTGGTGCCCCATAGATTATTGTTTTTGTAGATATTAACCCTTTTCAGTTTTGTCTCCCCTCCAAATAGTAGCAAAGAAGAAAGAATATAGAAGATAGAAAAAGAAATGGATTTTTGAATACAGTACCCCTATGATTATGAAATATACACATTTTTAACATTATTGTTTTTTCTTCCCTATTGATGGATCTACACTATTTTGTTGTACTTTACTTGTGCCATACAGTATTTGATTTTTTTTCTCTTATTTTTTGCATTGGAAGAACATGTCAGCAATATTGAGACTGATTGACTATATCCCATCACATGCATTGGAGATAATAATCTATAGACAAGTGGACACTGTTCTTTGGGAACACATTGGATTTTTGAATTCTATTTTTATTATTGCTTTTCTTTTATTTTGATTAGAATATTTGATTTTTTACCTTTTCTCATTTCTTGTCCTTAAGGTACATACAATCAATATTAATTTTTTAATTCTGCAATAAGTTTAAATATATGTGTGTGTGTGTGTGTGTGTGTGTGTGTGTGTGTGTGTGTGTATGTGCTATAATATTAATGCATACCCAAAAGCTTTAGAGTATGGAAACCTGCCATTTACTGATAAATATTATGGGACTGTGATTAATGTTTGTGTCTGATTCTATAAAATGGAATAAAAAAGGAGCTCAGACTTCATCTATACATTGCCATAGGAGCACAGACTTAACCTGAATAGTGCGAAAAAAGAGCACACAGGTCAAAAAGAAAGAAATCAATCCAGGAAGGATTGATGTACTTCTAAGCCAATACAAAAGTACTTGAAAGTAGTGTGAGACTTCAGGTTGCAACACTTGACATATGTTAAGACATAGGACTTCCTTGTATCCAAACTCTCTGTGAAATACTCATAGACATGTTCCAAAGTTTGGCTATCATCCTGACTCCCCCTATCCCTGAGAATGACAAAAAATCACACCAGGGAATGACACTTCCCTACCACACACAAAAATCTAGTCCTTTTCCTCTCTTATAGTATGGCAACTTCCTGTAGTCTTGGCTACAAATGAGAAAGTGAAAAATTACTGCTTTCTGTCCTACAGAGTTGTGGGATAGAAATTACTTTAATTGGACCCTGATAAAAGGGTCTGTTAGAAATTTATTGGACCCTAATACAAGGGCCTATTATGACTTTATTCTTGTTTACTCAAAATTTTAGACATAGGTTTTGATATTTTGATGCTCATTTTGAAATTTTTTCTTTCTTCCATTTTTTCTTTATGTTTTTGGTTTTTTTTCTCTCCTTTTGATAATTGACTCATACCCCCCCCCCCAACTCAACCATGCATCCTGAACTGAACTGGGTATTTCTCAACACCCACTTCAGGGGGGATTGTATTTTAATAAAAATCCAAAATTTAAAATTTTTGTTCAAGAAAGATCTTCAAGGTAAGAAGCTTGCTAACTCCAAAATTCCAGAGAATGAACTATTTGTAGAAAGATGCCTGAAAACCCTACACTTCATCAAGAAGATCCAGAATGAACTTTGGGGTGTGGTTGATTGAACTGAAAGTTGATTGAACATTTATTTTGAATGTATTCTTTTATGCCAAAAGGGGACTGCCCCCTAATTGGTTTTTGTCAATGAGCCCACCAAAACTTTGGTTTTGCTGTCTCTCTCTCTTCTCTTTCTCTCTTCTCTCTAACTATTGTAGCTTCCTCTTAGAAGAGAAAATTTTGTATGCACCTGCAGTTAGAAGAATTTAGAGGTGCAAGATGATTATATTTAGTGATCAACTGGGGAGACTAGTTCCCCAATCATCAGGGGGGATTGTGAATTTTAGATTTTCTCCATTTTGCTTCATTTAGCACCCAGGAATGTATACACCCACACTTAAAGATTAAGTGTCAGGGAGGAAGGCCTATGAATGGCATGTGCTAGCAAGATACAAGTAAGAGACAACTGACAGGCCCCCTGGGCTGTCCTAAGTCAAGCTTAAGCTACCATTCGTATATGTGAAATGCAGGAAGTGATGTGAAGAACGGTCTATATACTTTGCATCACTTTCTCTCTCTCTCTCTCTCTCTCTCTCTCTCTCTCTCTCTCTCTCTTTCTCTCTCTCTCTCTCTCTCTCTCTCTCTCTCTCTCTCTCTCTCTCTCTCTCTCACTTACTCTCTCTCTCTCAGAGATGTTGGGCTCTTTCAGCCTTGGGAGCTCATAGCGGTGTGGTTTAGGCTGATTACTCTTTCCTTTACCTCCTAAAGTGCTATCCTCCTAGGAGGCCCCTCATCTCAGAGGAGGCCTTGTGGTTGGAAGACAAGCTAAACTGAGAAGGCCCCTTGACCTAGGCCTCTGAACTCCTTTCTGGCTTGCCAGAGCAGTCCAATACCTTTTCCTCTCTCTACTACTTCTTAATTTCTTCCTTCTATTGTAATTAAACCACCATAAAAATCATAAACTGACTTGACTGTTTTATTGGGATTGAATTTTAATCCCTGGAGAACACTAGTGTAATATATTGTCAACAGCCCTAATTTTTACCTTTAACAGTGCAAGGGAGTTGAGTACAAATTGCTCAGGTGTAAAAAAGAAGAGGAAACAACAAAACAGAACCGAACCAAACCAAACCAAACAAGCTAAACCTTCAAAAATCTTACCACCACCAGATTATTTTGTTAATTTTCAATTTTTTGTATATTCCATAATTTTTCTACATTCTTTTTTTTAGGATTAAAGGTAAAGAACAAAGCACATCTTAATTTTGGGAAAAAAGTCACAATATAAAACACAATATAAAATGTAATCATTTTTAAGAAAAAAGTAGAAGTACAGGACTGGGTTATACCTCAAAAGCAGAGCAGTACAATCCAATGAGAACTGTCACCAAAGAAGATGAAATCTGGTTTCATGATATGTGTTAAACAATCTAAGCTGATACTTTTGAGAAAAAATGCCTTTATTACTGGGACACTCCCCCTCTATTTGTTTAGTTTTTTCCCAATATCAACTGGACATACTGGAAATATTATAAGAGTTCTGTAACTTCGTAGTTCTTCTAAAATGAAGTATTTTATTTTGTTATTAGCCATTTCTAGTGTTGTATTTAATGGTGTTTTTTTTTTTGTTTAGGTGATATAAAAGTATAATTTACTAAAGTTCTTAGTTTAATTTTATAATAGACTTCCCATCATTTCTCGTTTTCCCCCCCTAATTTTAATTTGTAAACCTAACTCAATTACTCTCATCAAAGTTTCACTTTTCCAAATAAGAACCATTATAATTTTTCTTTAATTCCCTTAAACACTGTTAGCAGCTGAGCAATCAGCATCAAGACAAATGCCAATATCAACATTATATCACTTTAGAAGTTGAACCCTTTTCTTTTCAGCTTCTGTGCAGTAACACTACTTAGACACTTTCTGTATAGTATAAACATTGCACTTGTCTTTGTTTGATAAACTAAGAGGTGTGAAATTTGATTTTTCAAATCCATGGAGTTGTTATTAACACTCATAAATTGAACCATCACATATGATGTGAATTAATCTTTCTTTTCTTCTCCCACCTCCACCTATTTCCCTCTTGGTACACAAAATTAAACACTATTACATTGCAACCTCCATCTTAAAGGTCTATCTCACAGAGACAATAAATGATGATACCACAGCCTTAAGAGTCAGCAGTTTGTGCCGGCAGTTGTGAAATAACATCAGAGAAATAACTTACTATGAAGTTTTTTCCTTTATAGAATCATAGAGACAGTATGTGTTTTATCAATGTTTTGACCTATGGGCACATATGAAGAATCTGCATAGAAAACAAAGAAGGAGAAATGGTTTGTAGAACTTCTTCCTTGACAGAACTGCTGAAAATTATATGTTATAAATAAACTTTATAAAGAGAACTATATGGAGAATCTCTGAGGAGATGGTAAATATAATATATTTGGGAAAGAGGAATTCCTTTGATTTCTGAAGAGTTGACAATTAAAGAGGA
Source organism: Monodelphis domestica (assembly GCF_027887165.1). Classification (NCBI taxonomy): domain Eukaryota; kingdom Metazoa; phylum Chordata; class Mammalia; order Didelphimorphia; family Didelphidae; genus Monodelphis; species Monodelphis domestica. Next base: position 287,266,056 of record NC_077227.1, read on the forward strand.
CTAATTTAGTTTAGTTCCTAAGAGACTAAATTTAATGTTATCTTGAAAAGAAATATGAAGGTTCTTAAGAGATATTAATCAGTTTTCAGAATGAATTGAATAGTAATAGTTTACAGATAACTGAAGAGTGGTTATATATTGTTATTTTTGAGGGCTGAAAGTGACTTGTTATGGACATTTGCAAAATTAAAATATTATACATTGCTATATATGTTTGGTATTGATTTAAATAGTAACACATTATATATCCTCAGGATTTTAATATTTATTTATATAGAAACATGTAATGACTATTGGGAAAAGAGTTGCTTCAATTCATTAAATATTAGATCAAGATTTGTTAGAAATTGATGAAGAAAAGCAGCAAGAGAAAAGCATATAATTATAATAAACAACAGAAAAATGCTCACTAAAAGGCATCCAAATTTTGTTTAATTATAATGATTAATATTGTTTCATAGAACTCACAATAAGAAACAATAAAACATTTATTAGGTTTATACTATATGCTAGGCACTGTAATAGGTCCTGGAGACAGAAAGACAAAAATTAAACTGTCCCTGTTCTCAAAGAACCTAAATTCAATTACTTACATTCTATAAATTCAGAGGGTAGAGTTGGAGCTGGCATTAACTGATTAGTTAGTTGAATATTTAAAAGAGACGGGCCATGATAAAGCTTGGAATGTTAAACTAAAAAATATGACCAAGTCAAAAGTGATTGACTATTTGGTGACTCACTCAAATGAGAGTAGCATAGCTCATCATTTCAACTTGCTATAACTTGTTTCATGTTGTTCAATGTTTAGCACAATGCAAATTATCTGCAAATGTAACTCATTTATTTTAATTCTATAATTCTATATCAAATTGTAAGAAGTAATAAAATCCAGAGAAACAAAGGGAATAGTTTTATTGTCAATGACCAAAATTGGTTCATTTTTACTGGCTAAAGCTGAACTTGATTGAAGTCTCAGAAATTTTATGTTATTATCTTACTATATAAAGAATCCATCCATCTTAAAGTATCTAATATATTTCTTATCTATCAAAGTACAGAACCAAAAGCAGTCTGACAATATAAAATTATAAAAGAAACTCTAAAGTCTGTCATATTGATCAGGCTAGTAAATGCTGATAATTGCTCATTTTAAGAAGGAACCACATATAGAAATGTGGATATATTGCAAATTATCACAAAATTTTAAAGAAATAAAATTAAATTATAGTTAACTCTACATGATTACCACACACTTTAAAATATTTAAAATAAAATATTTGGGATTGACTAGATAGATGATTCTAAATACAAACTCCATCAGATATGTAGCTTAATTGGCTAAACCACAACAAGAGGGAAGGAAATTGTTAGTTTAAAAGGAAAAGTACATTTACAGATTAAAAACAAAATGTTTAAAAATTAAATCATTTGTTTAAAGATTAATATAAATAGAAGAGGAAAGGAACAATGATTTTGTACTAGAAGATAAGGAAAATACTAAACAATATGATCTTAGTAAATGTTAGGCTATATTTTGAAGTCAATTTGTAGCATAAAGTCAATTCAAATTTTGTGTGCATTTTTGTCACCACAAAACCATACACAAATTATTATTATCTTTTCACACTTGTACTTGTCAGTATGCACTTACACATATGTATATATACTATATAAATATAAAGTGTTAATTAAAATCCTAATAAATACTCCAAAAGAAATGTATTTTAAAAGGAGAACAAAAGTTTAGTTAATGTTTAGCTATCCAAAAAGGTCTAATGTTCCTTCTACTCCTTTCTGCATTACAGAAGCCGACCAACTACCATGCAGGTCTGTGCCATTCTTAGGCCACTTTCAGGCAGATTGAGAAAAGCTGGAAAGTAAACACAGGTGTTTTAAAACTGGAGCCTGCTGTCATGGACAACCACAAACACCCTTAACTCTGATGTGGCAACACCCCTTTCCTGCCTTCTGTTTTTTAAGTAATGCCCAAAAAGAAAATGTCAAATGTTTCACCTTTCAACACCTCAAAATAACTTGGAGCTTAAAGTATTGTTTTGCAAATCTCCAGCAAATAGATAAAAATTTCACTCCTTTTCAAATGTAGCCAATTAAACATTACTCATATAAAATAAATGTAAAACATTTGGGGGGGGGGAGAAGAATTCCCCTTACTTAAAAAAAATTATTTGGTTCCCTTAGGGATTGAATGGATTATTTCTCTATAGCCAGGTTTAAATTACTTGCTTGGTGGTCTAATTTTGCCTAGGAAGTGCCTGAGCTAATTCTTCTAGGTTTAACATAAGTAAATTTGAACCAAACAATAACAGGATAAAGAAAGTTATTTGTATATCTCTGTTCACTGTACTATAAGAGGAAATACAGATGTTGTGATTCAGAGCTTTTGAAATATGAAATATATACTCCAATATACAAAATTCAGAAAATACTGCATTTAATAAATAGCTAGGTATAGGTATACAAAATCCTAAATTTTAAAAACTTGAATGTTGAAAATTTGAAGGAAAATTCTTTCCCAGATATCACATGTTTTTCCATTATTCTTCATTCATGATAAAAATATAGTATTCTACATAATGCTTATCGTGGCCCAAAGCAAAAATCCAGTTTTAAAATCTGCATCAACAATTATCTATTTCAAGTCAACACCATCATTCTCATTCGCAAATCTGCACTTGCTTTATAACTTTGAAACACAGAAATATAAAAGCACAAACCAAAAAATATATTAAAGCAAAGTATATAATATCTATTAATGATAAAATGAAAAAGAAAAAGAAAAATTTTTTTACCTTATTCAAGAAATGAGCACTGCTGAGAAGGCAGTCAAATCTAAATCAATCTCCAAATCACTTATTTTAAAGACTGCTTTTATGTAGGAGGGGTGTCAATAGCAACTTTGAAATTCCACAAATGTTTTTGTTTCATTCAATACCTACTATACTGAACATTAAAAAAAGAAAGCACTATGCATCAGAATCTGTGTGTCCTGTGACCTAACATAAATAAACATGGGAATTACTTTGCAAAATCAAATTTCTGTGCATCTTAGGCCATAAGCAGGTGTTTGTTGATTTTTTTAATAGGGAGAAGATTATTCAAAATAACATTATTAAGGAAATGAAATCTAAATTGGATAATAAGGCAATCAACATTATTAAAGAAAAACATTTCATGCCAATTCAGAAATGTTTATTTTTAACAAAGCTCCAGTCACATACTTTAGAAGCATTTAATTTTTATTTTTATTTAAAGTATTGTATTTAAAAGATGAAGCAGTAATGTCATTAAAAAGATATAATCTATTTGCTAACTATAGACAATCAACTGTGGCTTAAAGGAAAGCAAGCACACAACTTCTATCATCTAATTTAAAATTTCTAACACATTGCTTCATTTAACATGTGAAAGTCATTCTGAAACATTGAGACAAAGTAATTGATGTTAAGATTGTGAAATAAGTAAAAAAATACTTAAAATTAAGGTTAATAGTCCTTAATTGAGTCTACTGTACTAAGGCATGGTACCTGATAATGCATATAATACTTAAAGGCATAAGAGGATAAGTACGACAGTGTGTCAGCTTTATAAATTACTCTCCATGACTCTGGTAAGGGTTTGTCTTATCATTTTATATTACATTAACACTGCATGTCACTTCTATTTCTAGATAGTTTATTTGTGAACATGCCATATGAGCTGTTTTAAGATATAATTTGCTGTGTAAGTTAGCATAAGCTTGAGCATATAAAAGTTCAATTCAGTTGTATCAAATATTCCAGTTTACATAATACATAAAGAATTCATGATATATCAAGTTGATTTTGAAAATGGAGTCTATCTAATAGCAAGGCTTATATTTTGAGACCTCTAAGAAAGTATTTGAGTCAAAGGAATGGATTCTGAATAATCCCTTTAACTTTTCATATTCATAGTTTTAAAATATGTTTCTTGTGTTTATTAAACTATATTTATTGTCTTAAAGTTTTCAGATACAAGAATAAGATATATATAAAATAATAGTGTACAAACTATAATGTTATTTAATTAATCTTATTCTTGTTAATTGTTTCAGAAGGAAAAGCTTTTGCTGTTACTATAAACGGCACTTAAATCAAAAATAGAGAAACATTTTTGCTAAAATTAAATTCTATTTGGGTCTAAAAGAAACAATGAAAAGAAGTTCCCCATGAGTTTAAATAATTTTACATAATTGAGGGAAATATAAGGAAAATTAGAATTTTAAGTATTTTTAAAAGTAGATAAAGCAAAGCTAATATAAATCACAAAAGTAACATATGAGAAAATGTTTTTCCTAGGTCTGCTATTCTAAATATTAGATTGAAGTAAAGATGTTACTATGGCCCTCTGAAAGCATAAGTTTATAAAAGAAACATTTCCTTGATGTGCATGCCAAGCACAACTACAATAATACCAAAAGTCTTTCAAAATTTTAAGCAGAGAAATGATATCTGAAACACAGAGCCAAATGTAGTTGTAATGCAATAAGATCTTGAGTTGCATATACTAAAAAGGAACTATAAAATCTCTAAACTACCCGAGAGGCACTCATTCATCTGAAAAAGCAACAGAACTAGCCAATTTTTCAAGATTTTCTAAGACAATATAAGAAAACCTTTTCATAAAAAAGAAATATTTTATATTTAAAAAAATAAATATCTTGTTTCTAAAAATCTTATATTTTAAATGTTAAGCCATAACTCAAGATTTTTCAAAATGTGTGGTTCTACATGCTACTAGGAAAGAGTAATTTTTCAATACCCCTCCCTTCTTTTTGTTAAAATTAAAACCCATGCTGTCTAATCCTTGGAGTCAATCTGTAATTAAGGGGATTTGATGAGAGACCAGGCACTGAATTAATGATAAATTTTAATATCTGTTTTAATGCATCAACATAATAAAAAAAACTTACCAACACAATTGATTCTTTGTTTTTAAGGTATACAGTATAGAATATGGAATGCCTAGTAGAAAGCTAAATTTGAGTATGGCATAAATTTTTTGGTTGTTGTTAGTAAGAAACAGTGTTAGAAGAAATAATATCTGTGCAGTTTACAATCATATTTATCAGAAATTTGAGACAGTGTTTAAAAAGCCTAGTGAAAAATCATTTTGTAGAGAAAGCTACATTATTACACTTAACTGCTTTTATTGAAAAATTTCTATTATCATGGATTGAAGTGCTTTTCGTTCAACATCTAAGCTAACTTTATCTCAAATCTTGAGACTAAAAGATATTTCAATCTTTACTTGGCAGACAGAGCAAGTTGATTAATTCTATTTGGCATTATGATTAATATTTTAATGGTTAGAAAAAATATCTATTTTATTCTTTAAAAATTCCCAATTCAATAAGCAGTTGTAAAATTTTCATGTGTACACAATGTGTACTATATCTTCAGATCACTAACTACATTGCTCTCATTGCCCTTTACATGTAAAGTATTTGTGTGTCTATCTTCATATATGTATGCATATATCTATATACATATATAGTCATGCATATGACTAGTAGCTAGCCTGTATGTAGCATGGACAGATATGACTGAACTGGGCTCTGACCCAAACCATCTCCAAGCAACCTTATGATTTCCACCTTTGTGAAGAGCAATGGGAGGGCCAGGGCTGGACATTTGCTCCTTCACTTATGTATGTCCAAGGGGGTTAGTGGAATCAAATTATATCTATCTACTACATTTAAAACACTGATGGTCTTACAGTACAATTCTTTTGAAGTACACGATAAACGGCACATTCCGTAGCCACTGTAAAAAGGAACATAACAGTTTACCCTTGTCAGCTCAGCTCTCCATCAGATGCCTGGGACATATGAGCACACACACACACACACACACACACACACACACACACATGCATGCATGCATGAACACACACCATCCAAAAAAAGAGCATCCAAACCCATTTATACAAATGAAGACTAAATAGAAATTTGGAGAATTATAATTATTAGAGTAGGTGTGAGAATTCAGAAGAATAGGGGAACTTTTCAAATAGAAGTTCAATAAACTCTCAGCTTAACCAAGATGAGAAAGAGCTCACCAATGAAGTCTGCTTTAGGTAGTATCTAGGCTTTCAGGCACTGGATATCAAGAGACATGTTAGGGGCCAAGTTCCCCATATGTCTGCAGTTCCAGGGAGATGCCCCATTAGCCATTCAAAAGTTTGCCTTTCTCACCAGATCTCATTTGAACACCACTTATGAAAGTCTCTATGATTTATGCAGTCTGAGGACGGAAGTCTCTCAACTAACATATCTACCTCCTTATACTGAGCAATCAGTATCACAGAGCAGATCTTCAGAAAAGTGCCTCCGGCTTGAGGCAGGAGTGGGGTTGCATATGGAAATAGTTTAATAATTCAGATACTTCAAATCACATTAAGTTGAAATCTAGTTTATAATAATGATAGAAATATGGAAATTGTTTTCAGTAAGAAGAAAAAAGCGAAATGTTTCTTGATACTTTATATCTATTTAAAGATACTAGTTCAAATTAGAATTTTCATAAAAGAAAAAGTATGGTTGCCTCACTATGTATTGATATAAAGACATTATGGAGGTTAAGATCTAAATTTTTAAAATACGGATATTGACTATTAAAAAAATCATTGTTTTTATCAACAAAAAAAAGTTTATTGAATAATGTTTTCTTATTTGTTTTTGTAAACTCAGTATGTCAACGAAGTCCTGATTCAGAAAGACCTTTGTTCAAATCTTGCCTCCAAACACTACCTGGATGTGTGATCCAGAGAAAATAATTTCTCCTTCCAGTGGTCCAGGCAATTCTCTAAGATTACAAATCATGGAATTATTGACTCACATTCTTTATCTGGACTCATCTACACTGATGAAATCCTAGGTCTGGAAAATCCTAACCTCATAGAACAATGTCTGGAATATAGTAGATATTTAACAAATGCTTGTTGTCTTGAAATATTTCCTAATGTAATATGATCACAATATGATAATGAACATGTTTGCTCTTAGCATTCTATACCATGGAATATGGTTTAAAGCATCTCAATGGAAATGTGTTAAATTTGGGTAACAAGAGAGTGTCATATAAAACTATTATTACTGCTGGCTCTTGCCATTTGTTTTAAAATAAATCTCATTTTATTCTTTAATTTTTTTAAGTGACTTTTTTTTAACTTTAAAAAATCATCCTCTGGAATTGGAATAATTCAAGATATATTTTATATTTAACATGACAAACTTTCAATTTATAAAGCTCAATAGCTGTATTGCATTGTTGGTTTTTCAAAGTTCATTTTCATATGAATAATATGACTATACAATTAAGTTCTATAGATGTTGACTAGGCGTTGACTCTTTCTGGGTGATGTTTGTCATTTTTTCCTATAAAATATGTTCACATGCATTCCCAAATAAAATTGTCTAGGATGGCATGTTGTTTACTGGGAAAGAAGGTAAAAAATCAGCCAAGATTTAAATTTTCCAGAATATTGTATCAAAGTAACAGGGCTTCATTGTCAACAGATATATGTAATAAAGCCAAGAAAAAGGGTTAGGTAGTGAACAATGTCCTCTCTCATTAGCTAGTGAGCTCCTTGAAAATGAGGGCTTCTTTTGTCCTTTTCTGTATTCTCAGTGCTTAGCAAAGTGGCTGGCACATAGTAGGCTCAATAAATGCATGCTGACATGAATCATATTGAACAGGCTCCATACGCTGACTTTTTTTTCTGGCTAAAATTTATCTGTCACCTAAACTAAAGAAAATCTTGGGACCATCCTACCCTAAAATACGGCTGCAATATCTTGGCAGATGTAGGGGATAGAAAGAAAAGACTTAATTTTAGCTGTGGGACACAGCTTTTGTTAGCTGGGGAAGGTGGCTAAGACTAAAGAAATATGTGTCTGATCTTATTAGAGAGAAGTTCTGGCCTAGCTAGACCTGAAATTATAATGGAAGCTGGAAGCAGAGGGGAAGAAACAGTACAGAAATTTTCTATGTTCACCTAATTTATTTAAGATTTCACTCTTTATATTTGTCATTTACCCATTTTGAATTTATCTTGGTATAGAATGTAAGATGATATGATGGTGATGGAATTCTATTGTGCTAAAGGGAATAATGAACTGGAGAAATTCCATGTGAACTGGAATGACTCCAGTAATTAATTCAGAGTGAAAGGAGTAAAACCAGAACATTGTACACAGAGACTGATACACTGTGGTACAATTGAATGTAATGGACTTCTTTACTAGCAGCAATGCAGTGATCCAGGACAATCCAGAGGAATTTATGAGAAAGAATGTTATCCACTTCCAGAGAAAGAATTTTGGGAACAGAAATGCAGAAGGAAAACATATGATTAATCATAAGGTTCAATATGGGTGTGATTAGGGTTTTGATGTTAAAAGATCACTCTACTGCAAATATGAATAACATGGAAACAGGTTTTGAATAATGATACATGTATAATCCAGAATCCAGATGGGGGGGGGGAGGAAAAAGAGGGGATAATCATGAGTCATGTAACCATGGAAAATTTTTCTAAATAAAAAAAGGGGAAAAGAAATTTTCCTTCATGTTTATGTGTCTCATAGATATTAGGCATTATAACATCAATGGAATAATGCCCTATTAAGATTATGGACTCATATAACTAAACAGTCACCATTAGTTGAGCTGGAACTAGGAAAAAAAATTGCCTGACATATATGCTACACTCTGGGAATAAAAGCAGTGGAAGTGCTAGGATGATATTAGAGGAAGACATAGGCAGTGTTACAAAGACAGGAGGCATGAGCTTATTGATCTATACATGGGTAATGGTTACATGCATCCAGTATGTATAGCCATTATATTTGGTCTACATCTACATCTACATCTACATCTACATCTACATCTACATCTACACACATTCCCCACCAATGGAATTGTATTTGTGGGAGAGTATCCTAGATTTATGGAGGGAATGATCTACTAAAACTTTTCTTAGTATTCATTTTCATTATAAATCCTTTGCTTTTAACTAACTTTGTTCTCTGGCTAAAGAAAAAAGTAAACATCATCTGAGGATAATTTTAGAATCATAGTTTTAAGCAGATGCAGACCCATAAAGTATTTTGGACCAACAGTAGGCTATTATGGAAGACCTATGTAGCCCATATGGTACATTCATACATCTTGTATTTTTATGAGTTTCGTATGTAATAATGCCTTGATTTGGAAACAAGATATTATTGTACCTTAATACTAAAAGCCATTCCCCTTGACTGGTAGCACTGATTTTCCTAACAAATATGTTTCCCAATTATTATGTGACAGAAATTAGTTTCTCATGTGAATGCTAAGGAAGAATACTATGAATCATCAAATTCCTTTTTTTAATAAGTCGTCTCTACATTTTCTAAAATGCATTCCATTTTTTTAAATCATGGGAAACTATATAATGCCTTAACATGTAAAAGTCAAACTTTTACTATAGAGAAGCATGAACTATTATTTTTATAACCTGGGAAAGATCATTTGAAAAATGAAGTTCTGTGAAATGATTTTATATATGTAAGTATAATGAGAGTGGAAATTTGAAGTTCTTGATCCTGGCTAAATAGCATAACTTGTAAAATATTTCATTGGGAATTAACATTTAAGTCTTTAACTTACACTGACTGAAGTAAACATGCTAGCAAACTAAGTGGTAAATACCAACAACTTCTTTTGCTAGTTCCTATATTGTCCTTCAAAAATTTTGTATATTCCCCCCCAAATCATGAAGTAAATAGATTTGATTAAAGTGGACTCAAAAATACTGGGAAAAATTTGGGAAAGCAGAGGCACCACTTCCATGTTTTTTGGCCAGTTTAAACAGGCCTATGACACAAAGATAGTAAAGGTAAACAAGGTTTGGTCTCTGCGACTTTGAGAGTGCATTAAGGGGCCTTGGCTTCTGTGTCTCTGTTACCTCAGCCTCTGGTCTCTTAGAAGGCTAAAACTAGACTAACAATAGCATATAAAACTTGGATAAACAGGAAAGATTTTCAAGCAAAAAGGGCCAGACACCCATTTAGGAAATTGACAGGGAGGGGGAAGATTTCATTCTGAACCCATCCCCCAAGTCTCCTCAATGTCTACCCTAAACCTGAAGTTGATTCCATTGGTAATAGATACACTTAGAGGCTTTTTGAGATAAGAAGGTCATGATTGGGTCAGTTGAGGAATTTTGTTCTTTAAGATTCATGTAACATATCTTCATTGCTCAAAGACTACATTTTTCTTGGCTTTCATCCATTTTCTTACAACATTTTGAGCTGATTGAGCAGCAAAGAGAAACTGATCAGTGAATCATGTTATTGCTTCATTTGAAGCATTGATAAAATGACATAACACAGAAAATGAAAATATGAAAAAATTAGAAAAAAACTGTAGGATGCTGAGAGTGAAGAAAAAGAATGTATTTCATCTCCAAGATTTGCATTAAAATTGCAAAATCTTTAAATACTTTTAAACTATTTTAAATTACTTCTCTAATTTTTAATTTATCAAAATGACATAGTCATCATTATCTAAAATTGTTAAACAAAATTTAAAATTGTTAACATAAACACAACAACAAATACCTGGAGTTTTTACATCATTTGCATGAGAGAATAACCTTACAGCATGAGGGAAAAAATATAAGATAAAAAACCAAACCAAAATATACATAAGAAACTTGAATTCATACACCCACAGTGAAAAACTTCCTTATGTGGGATTCATCCAGACTGCATGATAGAATAAATGTACCACATCTATTGAGAAATAACTAATGACCTAAACGTTTTCTTGAGACTATCCCTAGTGAATTTATGCCTATTTAGATCTGACACCATTTGAAACTAACTGTATAATTTATTTTCATCAAGAAACTATATATAAGGCACTCTAATATACTGGGGACATATAAAGTAGAATGATGGTAAATAATGAGACAAAAAGATAAGTAAAAATAGAATCAATTGAGAAGTCATACAAATGGGTTTGGGAGGATGGGGAGGGGAGGTTACCTAGGTGGCTCAGTGGATTCAGAGCCAGGTCTAGATATGGGAAATCTTGAGTTCAAATTTAACCTCAGATACTGCCTAGTTGTGTGACCCTGGGCAAGTCACTTAACCACCATTGCCCAGCCCTTAATGGGATCTTCTGCCGCAGTAGTGATTCTAAGATAGAAGGTAAGAGTTTAAAAAAAAGAAATTATATTAGGTACTAAGTATTTATTTGAATGATTCCTTCAGTAAAAATCAAACCATTTCTATAAGAAATGTGATAAACGATTACAGAGTTGTAAACTGGATTTGCCTATTTTGTCTCCTATAATACCATTTATCACTTGTATTGTTGACAATTATACTTATTTATGTTTTGTCTCCTAAATAAATAGTACCTTTCTTGAAGGCAAGGTCTTTGTCTCCATACTTTACACAAACACCACCCATGAACTTAACAAAGGACTTGGACACAGTAGTTGCTCATTAAATGCCTTGAATGATTGAGAAAACAGATCAGGAGAATTTTCTCTACCTTTCCCCTATGGACCAAGTTAAAGAAGCAAGAGAATGAGATTATTAGTACAAATAAATGTTATTAAAAGGTGACATCACAAGCATATATATTCCCTTTTTAAAATACATTTAGTATGTATTATTCTTTCTCAACTGTTTTGATTTCCTTTGACCCTTCTGTTTTCTTATACCTTTTCTTTAGTTTATAACTGTAAGAGAAGCTAATAAGTAACAGCACATCTAAACAAGTGGGTCATTTTTATGTCAGGCTGATCCATTAGTCCTGTGGTTACTTAGGTCATTCTGGTCAAGTCTACATCCTCAGAGGGTTACTTCCTTTCTCATTCCTATTCTAGCTAAATGATTTTCCAAACATAATAGGAATTGGATTGGGAGTTCCCCTCTTCATTGTTGTTGTTGTTCAGTCATGTTTGACTCTTCTTGAACACATTAGGGATTTTTTTGGTAAAGATATTAGAGTGGTTTGTTATTTCCTCTCAAGATTATTTTACAGATGAGGAACTAAGGCAAACAAGGTTAAGAGACTTGCCCAGAACCAGCAGCTAGTAAGTGTCAAAAGCCAGGCTGGGTCTTCCTGTTGCCATTTAGCAGTCCATTCTCCACCCCACCCCCACCCCACCCCCCAAACACATCAATGCCTCTGGCTCTTTTGGGCAGAACCATAAAATAATTCTAGTCTATGTAAGGATTCTAAGTACAAGTCCAGGACTTCACTTCCTTACTCCTCTCAAATGCTCAAAGGCAGAGTCTTTACGACTTTCCATCTTATCACAGTAAGAGGTCTACTAGTCCTTTGGTATTTGTAACAAAGTATACAGTATGCAATCTCTCTCCAAGGAAAACATCTCTTCACCTTTCAAGGGATCCATTCATAATATGATAGACTGGAGATGTGGTTTTATTATTGCAATGGAATTATCTTGGGGTTTTCTCGCTAAAGCCACATTGCTATTTGAGTTTGAGAAGCTTGCCATCCATGAAAATCTAGATGTTAGGGGAGCATACATCCTTGGCCCATAAAGTATAGACTCGGTGACATTCTTCAAGCATATTTCTGCCAAAAAAGATCTTTCTTTTTTTTAAACTCTCACCTTCCGTCTTGGAATCAATACTGTATATTGGTCCCAAGGCAGAAGAGTGGTAAGGGCTAGGCAATTGGGGTGAAGTGACTTGCCCAGGGTCACACAGCTGGAAAGTGTCTGAGGCCAGATTTGAACCTAGGACCTTCTGTCTCCAGGCCTGGCTCTCAATCCACTGAGCCACCCAGCTGCCCCCAAGAAATCTTTCTGTAACATTCCCTTATGGGTTAAAATCCTAACCTTTCTTTTAAATCCAAACCTTAATTGTGGTGTCAAGTCATCATTTCTATTCCTTAATGCTTCTAATTTACATAGTTCTACTTCAAATGGAGGACAGTAAATCAGTTTTGAAATACTGCAACCTACATGAATTTTTTCAGGGTATTAATAAATATTTGAAAGATCTAGTAATAAAAAGAGGTGTAGACCTTTATGGTCTACATCTTACTTTACTCCCTTGTATACTTTTCTACAGTCCCCAATTATATTACTCTGTTTTGTTCAGTTGTTTTTCGGTCATGTCCAACTCTTCATGACCCCATTTGGGTTTTCTTGGCAAAGATACTAAAGTGTTTTGCCATTTCCTTCTCTAGCTCATTTTTCAGATGAGAAAACAGAGGGGGAAATGGTTAAGTGATTTTCCCCAGGGTCACATAACTAGTGTTGGAGGCCATATTTGAAGTCAAGAAGATGCGTCTACCTGACTGCAGGCCCAGAATTCTACCTATTGTGCTGCCTGGCTGCCCTACTCTGATGATCATGTAAAAAATGACCAAACCAATAAGGGTCAACCACATTTATCAACACAAAGTGGCTACAGATCAGAATTGAGATTATTGAAATATATGTGTAGTATCTGTAGATAGATATTAGGAAGAGGAAGTTGGGGGGAAAGCTGACATTCAGGGTTACTATTTCAGCAAGTTGTTACCACCCTATTATTCTTTTACAAAGTATGAATATTTCTCTGTCTCTCTCTCTCTCTCTCTGAGAGTGTAATTGAAAATTAACAATGCCAAGGCAGCAAAATGGCAAGAAGATTGAAAGCCAGTAGAAGAGATGGGAGGTCCAGGGTTCAAATATGACATCAGACACTTACCAGTTATGTGAGCCAGGGCAAATCACTTAACCCCCATTGTCCAGACCTTACTGCTCTTCTAACTTAGAACCAACACACAGAGTTGATTATAAGATGGAAGGTAAGAGTTTAAATTAAAAAAAAAAAGGAAAGAAAGAAATTAACCATGCCCTGGAAGGTATTAAATGACTTCTTAAAAAGGCAATCAGATAATCTGAATCATTCTCTTTTCTAAGATTTTAACTGAAGTTAATCCAAAAATCTCCTATCTTTTTTACCTTATACTTTCGTTTCTTCATTTGTATTCTTTTTTTTTTGCTGGTTTTTCTATGGTGTTTTTCTTGAGAATGTCTTTCCAACTCTTGTTCTCTTACCCCATAAATTGGTACCATCATTCTCTGTCACTCAGGAATACAAACTCAGTGAATACAAAATTCCTTATATTCATATCTCTACAATATCTCTCATGAATGTCCTCTTCTCTCAACTCAGATCACTATAACTCTAGTGAAGGCACTGATCACATCTAACCTGTATCATATTTCAATAATAGATTTCTTATTTTAAATCCATCATCCAGTCAGATGCCAATGTGACTTATCTAAAGTGAAATTCTGGCCATACCATAAAGATATACAATTCCATTCATTGTACATTAGCATCTCCATATTACAGGAACAAATATAAACATCTTTGGCATTTTAAAGAGTGTTATAACTGTGCTCTTCCTACCTTTCTAGTCTTCTTACTCCTCTTACTGAAACTTATTCTTCTCCACACACTAAATTTAGCAACACTGGCTTGCCTCTTTCCAATACCTAGAATGTTCTATTTCCTCTCCTCAATCTCTTATTTTCCCTGACTTCCTTCAAGATCCAGCTCCAATCCCATCTACTCCAGGAGATCGTCCTTGTTTCTTCCTGCCATAAATGCATCCCTTTTGCAATATGCTTTCTATTTACTTAGTCAATTACATGTTGTCTTCCTCATTAAAATATATACTTTTTGAAAATAGAGATTGTCTTTTTGATTTTTATTTGTATCTTTAGAACAGAGCACAGTGTTTGGCATATAATAGGTATTTATTGACTTCACTTCATTTCTTGCAGATTATGGCTAAGTATTATCATTGAATGATAAGTAGTTGTTTCCTGCAAATCAGATGGGGTATTTCATTGTTTTGACTGTGGTTTTCTTCATCCAACATAAGAAAACTGAATTTGATATTTCTAATGGAATTATTTTCATTTATGAGGGTAGCATCAAAAACAAATGATAGAATCAGCAGAATATGACACAACAGTAATTCCCAAAATTAAATTATGATAGTTAATGCAACAAATGAATATAAGATTATAATAAAAAAGCATAATTCATATGTGTTAATTGCTGAATGTAGTTCATGAGGCTTATGTGTAGTGATTTATACTAAAACTGTTAAAGGGGAAAATATGAACGTATCCAATAGAAATTATATTCAATATCCCAACCATGAAGGTCCCTCGAAGTGTGTGAGTAGTGTGTTTGTCTTCGTACAATAAGGATTCATTGGAAAACATATTCCAAAAATTAAAGAGCATTTTCCAGAAAGTGGGTGAGGACTGGAATGATCTCCAGGAATTGATGCAGAGTGAGAGGAGCAGAACCAGGAGAACATTATACAGAGACTAAAGCACTGTGGTACAATTGAATGTAATGGACTTCTCCATTAGTAGCAATGCAGTGATCCTGAACAACCCGGAGGGATCTACAAGAAAAACCACTAATACTTGGGTTAAGGGGATATGGTTGGGGATATAGACTCTAAATGATCATCCCAGTGCAAAAACCAACAATATGGAAATAAGTTTTGATGAAGGACATATGTAATACCCAGTGGAATTGTGTGTCAGCTACAGGAAGGGGTGGGTGATGGGGAGGGAAAGAATATGATGCTTATAACCAAGGAATAATGATTTAAATTGACAAATTAAATTAAAAAAATTTTAAGTGGGCGAGGCCAGAGCCACATTCATATGAATATTGTTATTTTTTCCCAGACTCCATTTTGAATAATATTAGTGAAGGTGTGATTAAGCCTGTTTAGGCACATATTAGAAAAGGGTGATCTCTTGTGTAAGCATAAGAAGAACCTTGTTTGAGACCAGAAGCTAGAAGAACTAGTGTCAACTGGTCGACAAATATCTTATACTCTTTTAATGTTGAATTATTTAGTTAATTAATTTGTAGTTTTAAGGTTCAGTCACTTTTGCTTAACTTAATTAAATAGTAGTCTGCTTTTCTAGCAAGCTGAAGAAAACAGGTATAACTGGCATTTCCACAAAGTGACACACACCTTTTACTTTTCTTTTTCCTAAAATCAACAAATAGATTTTTGCACTTAAGATATCCAGTAATTATAAACTACTGATTGACTTTAAAGAGTATCATTTCAGTCTATATTACAGAAGTTTATATGATTGCACAAGTATAAGCTATATCAAAATGCTTGCCATTTCAGAGTGGGGAGCAGGGAAGGGCAGAGGGAGACAATTTGAAATTCAAAATTGTAAAAAGCAAATGTTAAAATTTGTTTTTATATGTAACTGGAAAAAATACTAAGAAAAAGAAGTTTATGATAGGATGCTACTTTGTATCCCATGGCTTACCATTAGCTATAAAATCCTATTTTCTCTACTGCTTCCTGTAGGTAAATTTGGGCAGCCAACTAATTTACATTACCTAAAAATACTTTGGTAGCCTAATAATGGTCTCAAACAATAATAATAATCAAAAGGTAAATAAATAAAACATTATATCAAGGACAAAATAATAAATAGAAATACCAAAGTATACTTTATTTGTGCCCAATTAATCAACAAATAAACATAGTGTTAATATTTTGAGCACTATGATCAGAAAGTAGTTATTTAAATTCTCTGATTGTCCCAAGGGCTCCCAAAGAACAATGATTTCATAATCATGAGGTCAGAGAAAAAACAGATTTCAGGTGAAAAAGAAAGGGATTTTACAGAAAATTTGAGCAAACTATATCCATCCAATTAAGGAGAAAATACCAAATTATTTAGTTTTTTTGGTAATAAAAATAAATTTTTAAAGTTATAACAATGTCTATGAATAAAGGAGCTATATTACTAGTCAGAAGAGATTATGAAGTCTTATCTCTATACCCTGCATATTATAGCATAGTATATATCACTTTAGAAGAGATTGAAATTTATTTCCATATGTAAAATAATTAACACTACGTCTGAGAAACTAATCTCTAAACATATTCCTTTATGTAATATTACTGTAATGAGCTAAAATAATACAAAGAAGAAAGGCCTTCACACTTCACCCTGAATTTAGAGATTCATATGAATTAAAATTGATTATAGGAAAAGTTGCTTATTGTTTGCTATATCAGAAGCTCCACAAATCCAAGGACTATATTATTTTGTTTATCTTCCTGAAAGATCATCAAGGATAATTTATTATTGTTGTTTATCATGTAATTTCCTCACAGCAGAGGAAATCCTGATGTGAATTTTTTTCCTCCAAAAGCAGCTCTTAATATATTGTGTATGAAACTAACATTTGTCTTCTTGTCTGTCACTTATTGTCCTAGAGAGTGAGTTACCTGGTGGTACTCAGAAGTTAAGTGACTAACACATAATCTCATTGCCAGGATGTGTCAGAGGCAAGACTTGAACCTAGGTTTCTAATTCCAAGGCTGGCTCTCAATGAGATATTGCCATCCTACGAACATTCAATAAATATTAAATTAATAAGTCAACAAATAGTATTTCTGAATAACTCAGAAAAAGGAAGCAAGTTGATTAGAGAAGAAATAACTAATGTTTACATATAAATACTTTGACAATCAACTATTAATATTTATAACCTTATGAGATCATACATTATGCATGATGCTATGTTACAGAAAGTATGAAATGGGAATTTAACTTCGAGTTTCTGAGTAATTTAGATTATGCAAGATATGGAAGAAAAACTTTTTCAAAAAGCATGATTCAGGGGGCAGCTGGGTAGGTCAGTGGATTGAGAGCCAGGCCTAGGGACAGGAGGTCCTGGGTTCAAATCTGACCTCAGACACTTCCCAGCTGGATGACCCTGAGCAAGTCACTTATCCCCTATTGCCTAGCCCTTACCACTCTTCTGCCTTGGAGCCAATACACAGTATTGACTCCAAGTCGGAAGGTAAGGGTTTAAAAAAAAACAACATGATTCAATGATTCAGAATAAATAGAGAAAATGTTATAAAAACATTTTTTGTAATAAATTTTGAAGGACTTTAAGAATAAATAATTTCAGAAATTAGAAATTAGAAATTCAGAAATAAAGCAGTGAAAGGAGGCAAGTTTTAAAAAGTTAGCTTGTATTAAATAGGAGATATTTAGGAAATAGTGGAGTTATGAAAGTTTTTTTTTAAAGTATATTTATTGATATTTATTTTTTAATACAACAGATATTTCTAAATACTAGCAAGTCTTGTTTAAAAGCACATCTCACAAGAAATATATTACTGGCTATTAACAGAAAAGAAAGGTGAATACTTAAACTTTGTCAATATGGAGACCGTAGTCACTCATATTTAATAAGAGATTTTTTACCTCTTCAATGGAACTTTATTTACATTATTGTAAGTAATACTGTATTTATACATTCTTTGGAAAGTTGGACAAAGGAGTTAGCTGAGTAGATTTTATTTCATATACCAAAACAAGAAAATATACTATGTAACTAAACATTTGGTAATCACATACTGCAGTTCTAATGATATTTAGCAGGAAAATTATTGTAACTCTTGTTGAAGATAAAGTGACAGAAATTCTATGTACTTCATAAAATCATCCAAATCAAATTGACATCAACATAAAGGTAAGAAAATATGAGGATGGGTAGAAATCAATGGGAAAGTATGGTTCAAAAAAATAAAGCAAGTACGGTTCAGAAAATGAATGAGTTAAAATCTTATAGGCTATATAGAAATCTAATAGCACTATATGAGGAATATTTTCTTAAATAAAAGCATTGATAGGCACTGGAATAATAAGCACCAAATAACATAAAAGGGATTGAAACTGATTATGTATTAAAAAACATGAAGGACTCATGGATGTAGAAGTTATCCTTTCTTCATCTGCTTTTGCACAATCAGACCACTGACTTATCAGAGCTAAGATCGGGATTCATAATAAACAAAAAGAAAGAATAAGTAATAAGGAGAAGAGATTGCATGCAATTAAAAAGATTTAACCCTGAATTATTTAAACAAGTTATTAAATTTTGTAAAATGGGAAGATGACAATAAATTAGAAGACCAATGTAAACTCCTGACCAGTAGACTGTTTAATTGATAGTATCTTTACTGACTACTACACCACTGCCACATACTAAGCACTAGTTGATAATTGACTCATTCATAATAACTTCATTCAAAAGTTAAATCACTCTAAATTACAACAAAGTAGTCAAAGAACAGAAAAAGTACTCAAGGTGACAAAGATGCAAAACTGAGAGATGTTTATGAAAATAAACACTGTTATAATAAAAATCCTCTAACTCACTGACTAGAGATCAATGAACAGTTTCACCAACAGTACAAAGTGTTCCCATTTTCCTGAAGCATTTCCAACAGCTATCATTTTTACTTTTTGTGAAACATCTTTTCAATACAAACATTTACTAAGGTTGTTCTATAGCAGCAAGTACTAGAACAGCACTCCTTTAAGGAACTATAGAATTAAATGAGTAGGACACCCAGAATGCTCCACAGATACCTTAGTGTCAGTGAAAAAGCAAAAAAGGATTGTTGGATGAATCCCCTGTTGTGAACTTCTAGTAGGAGATGAATGAGAGTTGTAGAAGAGATGCAGGCATGAAGGCATTTTAATTCTAGATGAGAGAACTCCCATATTAATTCCTAATTGCTAGAACTATAAAAAGTAATGAGATAATAGATCCACTTGACTATTGTCAATGTGTATACTGTTTTGCTTTGTTTTGGTTTTATGCCTGCCTTCCTTTGTATAATTTCAAAAAATTTATGACATATTTTTCTGATTTTAATGTCACTTCATAATACAGTAATTATTTTTAGATTTATATAGCATAACTTCTTCATTCATTTCCAAAGCACTGGATACACAATTCCAGGTTTTTGGCTTTCTGCCTTGGGGACTTTGCAGTGGGTAATTCTTTGCCCTCATAAAGATGTGCCTCTCACCTTAGAATTTTATTATCTCATTTTTTTTTCCTTCCTACCTCAAAGTCCTATGACAATGAACAAAGCAGCAGGTGTAGATGCAGGTCATGACAGAGGAACATCTTATCCCTGGATGAAGTAGTAGTGGGATTTGGTAGCCCCTTAAGTGTCTGAGCAGCTTCTTCTAAGAACAGGACTACTCACCTCCTGGCATGATGAAGGGGACAGAAAAAATACCTTAAAATTGGCAACTTCACCTAACCCTGGTCTGCTTACCATAGTAGGTGGAGATCCTACCCTTTTTACAAAAACTTACAAAGATGATTTCATTCACCATTGGTAGATGAAATGTGTCCACACTTATAGACAATATAGGTAGTCTTGAAGAGATAAACATTTCTTATTGTGAAAGAACTCAGCAGATATCCCATCGAAATAGCAGCCCTGAGAGAATCAAGGCTGAGAAATGAAAGTCAGCTTACTTAAATCAGAACTGGATACACATTTTTTTGGAGCAATCACTGTGATGGGGAGCAAGATAAAGATGGCATAAGTTTTTCAATCAAATTTAATCTAGCCAAAGTTTGTTTACCAACTCAAAAGTGTGAATCATGGGTTCATGACAATGCATCATTGGTGCCTATGCTCTTACCATGATGAACCCTGATGAGGTTAAAGAGAAATTTTACAAAGATCTGGAGACCCTTTTCAATAGTGTGCCCAAAGAGGAGAAACTTGCAATTCTGGAAGACTTTAATGTCAGAGGAGGCATAGACTATAAGACATGGTAGGGAGTCCTTGGGAGGAATGGAGTTAGAAACAGTAACAACAATGCTCAGTTACTATTGAAGGCTTGTGTTTCTCATATTCTACTTATTACCAGTATTGTCTTCAGTTTACCTAAATGCAATAAAATTTTGTGGATGAAGCCTTGAAGTAAACATTTAATAAACTGTCATTGTAAAAAGAAGAGATGCGAGAGGGACTAAATTTGTGGCAAAGAGAGCTGGACCAACCATAGACATACTCTCCAAGCTAAACTTTTATAATCAACAACAGTGGCAGCCAAGGAAAGATGACTACCAGAAGACTTTATGTCAACAATTAGAGCAATTTTCCTTGCAATAACAGTTTGTTGCTGATTTGGAAGGAAAACTGTGCTAACACATACTTGGGAACAGTGGAGCTAAAAAGGAGTGGGCAGTGTTCAGAGATTTGTTGTAAAAGACCACATTTCCTCATCTGGGCCAAAATCTTATAAATATCAGGATTGGTTTAATGAAGGGGATGGGGAAGCTACTAAATGAAAAAAGAATTTCCCTCCATAGGGTTTACCAGCAAGATAGTTCATCTGTCTCTAAAAAGGCAATGTTTAATTCCATCAAAAGATAAGTGCAAATAAAGCTTAGAGAGATGCAGGATTCTTGGATCAGTAAAAAAGGCAGATTAAATTAAGTTTCATGCTTATAGAAACAATCCAAAGAAATTCTATAATGCTCTGACAGCTATTTATGTGTCAAAGACCCATAGTGCATCTCAACTACAGAGAAATGATGGAGTCACATTGATTAATGATAAGGACACAATCCTGGACAGGTGGACTAAATACTTTCATAGTGTGTTCTTAACAGAATATCATCAATCAGTGATGAATTGACTATATTCCTCAAGTTGAAATTAATTCCTCACTAGCCAAACTTTCAACTGAAGAAGAGACTTTGAATACCACTAGGTTGCTGTTTTTTTTTTTAATGTGGCAATGCACCTGGTGCTGATTCCATTCCAGTAGATTCATAAGGCACTATTCATACAAAAAAATGACTGAAATCTTCTGAGTTTTATGGCAAGATTATCCCCCAGGAGATCACAGATTTCTCTAAAAAGGAAAAGGACAAGGAAATAGATTATCTGTGATAATCACAGGGCAACAGAGGTTGTCTCTCTTAGTCACTGCTGGCAAGATTCTTGCCAGAGTTCTCCTTAAATGGTGTATCCCTCATTTGGAAGAAGGTCACCTACCTAAGAGCCAATGTGGCTTCAGAAAGAGCCAAGGAATGGTCCATATGGTGCCTGCAGTCCAACAACTATAGGAGAAATGCCAGGAACAAAATAAAAGAAGGCATACAACATTTATTGATCTGGCCAAGGCTTTTGATGTCAGTTGTGGGAGCATGGTGGAAGAACATAGCAAAAGTTGGTCACCTGGAGACGTTCAACAGTTATTTATTGTATACCAATTCCATGATGGTGTGCTTACAAAGGTTCTAAATAATGAACAATTTCTCACACTTTTTCAGTCAGACCATCGGGTAAACTCATAACAATAATGGTGAAAATAACATAAAGGAAGAAGTTTAAGAGGGTATCACAACTACCCAGAAAAGAGAACCTATCTATAAGTAGATAGGAAAAATGAGCAAACAACAAAAAAGGACCTAATTCTAAAGAACTTTTATGGAGACAAAGAACAAGGTACAGACAAAAAAAGGACAGCAAAAGCAAAGGAAACACGTGGAAAGACCAAAAGAAAACTATGGATTGGACACGGAATCTGGAAGAACTCAAAAAAGACTTCAAAAATCATTTAAGAGAGGCAGAGGAAAAGTAGAAAAGAGAAATGAAAGTGATGCAAGGGGAAATGAAAGTGATGCAAGAAGAAATGGGCCAATTGAAAAAGGAGAACCAAAATCTGACAGAGGAAAAATCAGGCCTTAAAAATCAGAATTGACCATCTAGAAACTAAAGATTCCATGAGAAATCAAGACACAATAAAGCAGAATCAAAGAAATGAAAAAAAAAACAGAGGAAAACATGGAATATCTTATTGGAAAAAAACAAGTGACATAGAAAATAGATCAAGGAGAGAAAATCTAAGAATTATTTGACTACCTGAAAGCCATGATGGGGGGGAAAAAAAAAAACTTTGACATGATATTGCAAGAAATTATCAAAGATAATTTCCCAGAAATCCTCAAACAAGAAAATGAAATTAAAATTGAAAGAATTCACAGATCACTTCCAGAAAGAAATCCTCAAATGACAATTTCTAGGAATGTAATAGTTAAATTCAAGAGCCACCAAGCCAAAGGAAAAAAAAATATCTGCAGTAACCAGAAAGAAACCATTCAAATACCATGAAGCTACAATCAGGATCACACAGAAACTAGTGGCTTCTACATTAAAGTACTGAAAGGTATGGAATATGATATTCAGGAAGGCAAAAGCTTTGGGTTTACAACCCAGAGTTACCTATAGAGCTAAACTATGTATATTCTTTCAGGGGGGAAATGGTCATTCAATAAGATAGAAGATTTCCAAGCATTCTTGAAGAATAAGCCAGATCTAAATAAAAAATTTGAAGTCCAATCACAAGACACTCCAAAAGGTGAATAGGAAAAAAAAATTAAGGGACTCATTAAGGTCAAACTGTCTATATGTTTAGTTGGAAAGTGGATTTCTATAATTCTCAAAAATTACTCTTAGTAGTAGAGATGATAGAAGCAATTTACTCAGAAAGAGAGTGTAGAAGTAAGCCGATTATAATGATATGATATACATGATGATATGATATATATGTGAATGTGATGATATGGAATGATATGTATGCGTGTGAATCAATCAAAGGCAGAAAGAGAGGGTTACACTGAGAAAAAAGGAAGGGAGAAATAGAATGGGGGTAAATTATATAACATGAAGAGGTGTGAAAAATCATTACAGAGAATGGAGGATAAGGGTTGTGACAGGCTTAAACTCTACTTTCATTGTAACTGGCTCAGAGAGGGAAAAATGAGTATAGTCAGCGGGATATAGAATTCTAAGTAGAAGAAGAATAAGACAAGGAAAGGGAGAGGTAATTGAAGGGAGGGAGAAGTGGCAGCGGGTGATGAAAAGCAAGATATCAGTGAGGAGGAACAGAGTGAAAGGGAATAGAGCAGAATCTAAAGGGGATAATATGATGAAGGGCAATACAGTTAGAAATCAAAAAACTCTGAATGTGAATGGGATGAAATCACCCAGAAAACATAAGTGGATAGCAGAGTGGATTAAAAACCAGAATCCTACTACATGTTGTTTACAAGAAATACATTTGAGGCAGAGTGACACACACAGACTCAAGGTAAAAGGCTGGAGCTGAATTTATTATGCATCATCTAAAGTTAAAAAAAAAAAAGCAGGAGTAGCAATCACGATACCAGACAAAGCCAAAGTAGAAATTGATCTGATTAAAACAGATAAGGAAGGAAATTACATTTTGCTAAAGGGTATTTATAGTACTATAAATACTATGTTCACCTCCTAGCTGGCTTGCCAACTGAAATAATGATAGTATACTGAGGTATATTTGAACCTTCAGTATCCCTCACTAAAGGAACGCTGATGGCCTCACTCACTGGACAATTGCACTATAAGGCCTCCAAGACAGTCTTGATGGACAGGTAAAAGGGATTTATTAATCATAAACAAAGGATTAGCAAAGGAAGATTAAGGAATAGGGGTTCCCTACCTCTAAGAAATCTCACTAGCCTCCCCCTTCTAAATTTCCCTCATAGGAAATTCTTCATTTGCTTGATACTCTCCAAGCCTTGGCCTATCTCTGGCTAAGATTCCCCAAGCCTCACTATCTACACCAGAATCTAATTAATCCTCTGCGTTGGTTTATGAGATAAAATAATCTTTACTTGGCCAAGGACTGAACTCCTGATGGCTAAGTCGAACCCAGCTGGGCCAGGCAATGAGCACTGCCTCAGGCCTTCAGACCAACACTGTCTCTTGATCAAGGGAGTTGTTACACAGATTTCCTTCGAATTAACATTCTCAGTAAGGAAGTTACTTCTCAGCAGGTAGGAATACTTAACTTCAACTGCAAGGTAGCTTTTACCAAGGCAGGAACAACAGAGATCAGATATCTTATCTCTACTCATCTCCAGGGCCAGGAAGCCAAAATCTCCATTCAGCTCCAGGGACAGGTAGCAAAAGCCCCCAGCTATACTTGGTGCTCCTTCAAATCTTCCCTCTGAGATCCAGAATCTATCATTCAGTTCCTGGCATGTGGCTAGATCATCTTCTGCAAAATCCTTCTTTCACTTATTTTTCAACCTATTTCTCTCTCTATCATAATAATACTAAACATTTATGCACCAAATGGTATAATATTTGAATTTCTAAAGGAAAAATTAAAGGAGTTCAAGGAGGAAAAAGATCAAAAGACAATAACAGTGGGAAATATCAAACTTCTCCTTTCAGAACTAGGTAAATTGAATCGAAAAATAGATAAGAAAGAATTAAGGGAACTGAATGAAAGGGTAGAAAAATTAATAAATATCTGGATAAAACTGATACCTATACATGGCATTCCCGGAACCATAGATTTGAACAAGGGTCCCATTTTCACTTCCCAAGTTCTATAAGAAATGTGCAAGAACATGGGATTAAATGCAACTATCATTCAGTTTATTGGCCCCAAAGTTCTGGTCAGGTCAAGCTTATGAACAAAGAATTAAAGATACAGATACATAAACTCTGTTCAGAAACACACTTAAAATGGAAAGATATTATGTCTCTTGCTTCATTCAACATAAGAACTAGACCTAGGACTGACTTGCATATATCACCATTTGAAATGCTATATGATCAGCCACTTTGGCATGGTAGGACAGTAAAGCCACCATACTTGTCCATGTTAAAAGGGGAATGTGTACTTCATGAATATTTAAAACAGATACAAAAACTGGGCTTGCTTGTGCAAAGAATACCACTAGATTTTTCACTGCATAAGATAAAACATCTATAAAGGTTGATCAAAGAGATCCATGGTTCCATGCTTCCCATGTAAAATTGCATCACACCCATAATTTTAGTAGCCCTAGGAAAATAATCAACAATCAATAACAATCTTTATAGAAAACAAAGGAAAGCACATATGAGAGTACGTATTAATAGATAGTACAGACAAGAGAGCATTGCATATGTTAAAATGATAACAAGAAAGCACCCCTGAAGCACATAGAACAGTTCCAGAAAGAAATACAGCCAGTAACACATACAAAAGGAAAACATGCATTTAAAATTTAACTCCAAAAAAAAGCCTCTACATATTCTATACAAACTCTGCCTACAATAACAACAGAAATGGAAGAAACAAAATTATTTCAAATTAATACGTAACTCCATGACCAAATGAATTACATTGTATCTAAATTCTATCTCTAAGACATAACTAAAGACAACATACAATAAATCTTGTGAAAAATTCAAAAATCAAAAAAGATAAGAAAACTTCAAATTCATATTCTTAAAATCCTGAGAAATTATACTATGTTGCTTAAATCCACTCATGACGATGAACAAACACATGTAATGCTTACTTCCAATCAAAAAGATAAACACATAAAATGCTTACTTCCACACATGAAGAATAACTGATGAATTCTGACAAGCACTCATGAAGAACTCATAGCTTACTTCCATGCACCATGAAAATTTCAATCTTACATACATACACATGTAAAAACTTTACATGCATGACTGTTCCTGATTGTTCCAGTATGTTCTTGAATTAAAGAACACAGGACTACAATCAAGAGTGAGAGCAGGCAAGCGGCATGCTGACCAGATGATGAAGGACACACAAGAGTTTCTACAATCAACATCTAAAGACATAGAAGGACTTTGAAAGTTTGGACTTGTGATCATGAGGTTATGTAAGAAGGCAGCACATATGTTAACATCACACATATACATACACATTCTACACAGAAATATAATAAAGGAAGATATCTCATGGAATGGGTAAGTATAAAACATATGCATGTTGCAAAACACAAAAGTCACACAAATAAATTTCTGTGGAAAATGCAAACATACAAAAATATTTCTTATCTGCATGAGTTTGCACAGAAATCTAGAACAATGTATTATGGATGTACATATGTAAATCTGTATAACTACAACCTTTGTGCATATGTAAATACTAATGTACTAACAAACTAACTATATTAGAATAATTAATTAATGTTCTAATGACTAACTATAGGAACAGTTTAGAAAATTTGTTCAAAGTCTTAGGGAATAGGGACAGACATAAAACTACTTAAGCATGGAAGTCAGATTACATCATGATTTTAGGTTAGCAAATGTTAGCAATAGAAAATTTTATTTAGTTGAATTTATAGTTGAATTTATAGACATTAGGAGATAAGACAGCTGCATAGTCAAAATGCTGTTGAAATTGTTGGAATTGTTTAAAGTTGTTACATGAGTTATTATGTCAAAACTATATTTAATGTAAAATCCCTATTACCTAAACCATTTTTTCCTGTCCCCAAATTTAGCTTTGCACTTGATAGAATAGCTAAGATGAGTTTAGGATTTGTTATTTTGGGAGGATAAAGGAATATTTAATATAGTACAGGGTTAAGAATTAGATAGAAATATAACCAAATATATTGAAAAGGTAAGTATCATTTTAAAAAAATGCAGGTTGCATTTTTTAAGACAAAAAGGAAGGATTTGTGAAAGAGAGAAATTATAAGGCATGCAAAAGGACAAAAGCTGGAGGTTGATCAGCTGTCATTCAAAGGAGAATTCCATTTGGAATGTTACCGGAAAACAGCTGAAGGCAAGAGCTAACCGCTGAATGATTTCTGGGCTTCTTGGCTGATGGTGGACTTATGATTTTGAAGGAAGAAGCTGGGTTTATCTCTAGGACTTGGGATAATAAAGTTGGAGGTGGCCTGGCTGATTTGAAGGCAGAAGAAGGACAAGAGTCCATATAACTCTCTCTGACTTGCTCTGTTTCATGGTAGTGACTGAATTGCCATTTCTTTCAATATTCTCCAACCCAAGGCTCACAGTAGATAATAGGGAAACCTCCAACCCTCTTACCTCCATTCTCTTCCCTTTCCTGTCTTTCCCAAATAAACCCCTTATTTGAGATAAAAGAAGAAAAAGACTATATCATTTGAAACATCATTAACTCACCCTGATTTGGAAACCAGAAGAAGGGGGGAGGGGAAAAAGAGGGAGGTTGAAGAAGAGGCTGGAAGAGGGAGGAAGAGAGGTATAGAGGGAGGAGGATAGGCAAAAGGAAGATAGCTGCCTGATCTAGTAGTAATCATTTACCCATCAAATATACCCCCTCAATATTATCTATTACAACAGGGATAAAAAGGAATAAACCTACTTTTCAGCAGTACATGGTACATATAAAAATACTGACCATGTACTAGAGCAGAGAAATATTGCAAACATGTATAGGAAAGCAGAAATAATAAATGTAACTTTTTCAGATCATAATGTGATTAAAATTATAAGTAAGAAGAGTCCCTGGGAGGCAAATTTAAAATTAATTGGAAATTAAATAATCTAATTCTTCAGAATTGGTGGGTCAAAGAAGAAATCATAGAAACATTTACAGGCTTCATTAAAGAAAATGACAATGAGGAGACAATCAAAACCTATGAGATACAGTCAAAGGGGAAAATTTATACTTCTGAGTGCCTATAGCAACAAAATAGAGAAGGAGGAGATCAATGAATTGGACTTGCAACTTAAAAAATTAGAAAAAGAACAAAATAAAAATTTCCAGATGAAAACTAAATCAGAAATCCTAAAAATTAAAAGTGAAATTAATAAAATTGAAAGCAAAATAATTATTGAACTAATAAATAAGATTAGGAGCTAGAATTTGAAAAAACAAATAAAATAGATGAAGTACTGGTTAATCTAATAAAAAAAGAAAGAAGAGACTCAAATTAACATAATTAAGGGGGAAAAAGGTAATCTCAACCCTAATGAAGAGCAAATTAAGGTAATTATTAAGAACTATTTTGCTCAATTTTATAGCAATTAATATGACAATCTAAGTGAATGGATGAATATTTGCAAAAATATAAATTGCTTAGATTTAAAAAAAGAGGAAATAGAATACTTAAATAATCCCATCTCAGAAAAAGAAATTGAACAAGCAATCAAGAGCTTCTTAAGAAAATGTCCCCAGGGCCAGATGGATGAAGAAGTGAATTCTATCAAATATTTAAAGAACAACTAATCTCAATACAATATAAACTATTTGACAAAATAAGCAAAGAAGGAGTTTACCAAATTCTTTTTTATAATAAAAATATGGTATTAATTCTAAAGCCAGGCAGACTAAAAACAGGAAAAGAAAACTATAGACCAATCTCCTTAATGGGCATAGAAGCAAAACGTCTTAAATAGAATACTAGCAAAAAGAGTACAGCAAGTTATCATGAGGATTATTCACAATGACCAGGTGGGATTTATACCATGAATGCAAGGATGGTTTAATATTAGGAAAATCATCCCTATAACTGGCCATATCAATAATCAAGCCAATAGAAATCACATTATTATCTCAATAGATGCAGAAAAAGCAGAAAAAGGAAACAAAACCTAGTTCTTCTGATTTAACAATAACAATAATTTCTATGCTGTCAGATACTGTTTAGTCAGAAGCATACACAAAAAAACTGTGCTTAAACTTGAGATAAAAGAAGAAAAAGACTATATCATTTGAAACATCATTAACTCACCCTGATTTAGAAACCAGAAGAAGGGGGGAGGGGAAAAAGAGGGAGGTTGAAGAAGAGGCTGGAAGAGGGAGGAAGGTAGGTAAGCAATAAAATTTATGTCAATAGATGCAGAAAAAGCTTTTGACCAAATATAATACTCATTCCTACTGAAAATACTAGAAAGTATAGGGATAGAAGGGCCTTTCATAAAAATAATTAACAGCATATATTTAAAACCATCAGAAAATATCCTCTGTAATGGGGACAAGTTAGAAACCTTCCCAATAAGATCAGGAGTGAAGAAAGGAAGCCCATTATCACTTCAATTATTTAATACTGTACTGGAAATGCTAGCAGTAGCAATTAGAGAAGAAAAAGAAATTGAAGGGATTAAAGTAGGCAATGAGGAAACAAAAATATCACTCTTTGTAGATGACATGATAATATACTTAAAGAGTGCTAGAGAATCAACTAAAAGGCTAGTGGAAATAATTAACAAGTTCAGCAAAGTTGCAGGGTAAAAGTTGAACCCACATAAATGATCAGAATTTCTATATATTTCTAACAAAACTCAGCAGCAGGGGTTAGAAAGAGAAACTCCATTTAAAATCAGTCTAGACAATATAAAATATTTAGGAATCCATTTGCCATGACAAACATAAAAATTATATGAACACAACCTCAGAACAATTTTCATACAATTAAAACTAGATCTAAATAATTGGAAAAATATAAATTGCTCATAGGTAGGATGAGCTAATATAATAAAAATTTCAATCTTACCCAAATTAATCTAGTTATTCAGTGCCATACCTATCAAACTACCAAAAAGAATTTTATAGAATTAGAAAAAGTTTTAACAAAGTTCATCTGGAAGATCAAAAGATCAAGAATATCAAGGGAAATAATGAAAAAAAAATGTGAAGGATGGAGGCCTAGCAGTACCAGATCTTAAACTGCACTATAAAGCAGTGGTCATCAAAACAATATGGTACTCTCTTAGAGAGGCAGAAGGGTGGATCAGTGGAATAGACTAGGGGTAAATGACCTCAGCAAGCTAGTGTTCGATAAACTCAAAGCTTTTGGGACAAAAACTCACTATTTTACAAAAACTGCTGGGAAAATTGGAAAACAGTACAGGAAAAATTAAGTTTAGATCAACATCTTACAGACTATACTTAGATAAATTCAAAATAGTAAATGACTTAAATATAAAGAGTGAAATCATAAATAAATTAAGTGAACATAGATTAGTATACCTGTCAGATCTGTGGGAAAGAAAGGAATTTAAGACCAAGCAAGACATAGAGAACATTACAAAATGAAAAATGACTTTGATTATGTCAAATTAAAAGATTTTATACAAACAAAACCAAAGCAACCAAAATTAGAAGGAAAATAACAAATTGGGAGAATGGTTTTATAACAAAACTCTCTGACAAAGGATTAATTTCCCAAATATATAAGGGACTAAGTCAAATTTACAAAGAATCAAGCCATTCTCCAATTGACAAATGGTCAAGGGACATGAATAGGCAGTTTTCACATGAAGAAATCAAAACTATCAATACATACATGAAAGTGTTCTAAATCCCTCCTGATGTGAATTTTAAAATCTCCATCTTGCTTGGCCTAGCACCCAAAATTGTGCACACCCACACTACACAGGCATGTGCTAGTCAATGACAAATCAGAAATAACTAACTGCTCACCTGGGCTGTCCTAAGCCAAGCTTGAGCCACCATTGGCACTTGTGAGGCACAAGAAGTGATGGAGAAAGCAGCCTCTGGAATTCGCTCACTTCCTGTGGACAGGGCTAGACACCAGTTCATGCTAGAAGCTTGAGCAAGGTGGAGGCCTGCAGACAGCTTCCCTTCTGATCGGTCACCTGAGTCAAGGACTGATTCCTTCTCTATCTTGGCCTTTTGGGCCTAACTCCCTCTGGCTCCCTGCCAGAGGTTGAGAAACCCCTTTCCCTTTTCTCCTCTCTCCTTCTCTCCCACTCCCTTCTTTTACTCCCATTGTGATTAAACCACCATATATTCCATTCTGACTTGAGTGTTTCATTTTAGGAATTTCATAAGTAAATTCCTTGGTGGCCACAGTTTTAATATTATAAGGTGAAATTTTCACTAAAACACTGATTAGAGAAATGCAAATAAATAAAAACATAAAAACAAACAAAAAACATAAAAAACAAATAAAAACAAAAAAATAAAAACAACTCTGATGTACTACTACCTCATAACTAGTGAACTGGCAGTAAAGGAAAATGATAAATGTTTGAGGGGATGTGACAAAATTGGGACACTAATACACTGCTGGTAGAGTTGTGAATTGGACCAATCATTCTGGAGGGCAATTTGGAATTATGCACAAAGGGCTTTAAAAGATTTTGATCCAGCCATAACACTGCTGCTTTTGTACCCCACAGAGTTAATAAGGAAAATGACTTGTACAAAATTATTTATAGCTGCACTCTTCTTGTTGTCAAAAAATTGGAAAATGAGTGTCAATTTATTGGGGAATGGCTGGACAAATTATAGTATCTGATGGGGATGGAATACTATTGTGCTGAAAGGAATAATGAACTGGGAGAATTTCAAGTTAACTGGAAAGACTTCCAGGAATCAATGCAGAGCAAAAGGAGTAGAACTAGAAGAACATTGTCCTCAGAAACTGATACATTATGGCACAATCAAATGTAATAGACTTTTCTACTAACAGCAATACAATGATCCAGTACAATTCTGAGGACTAATGAGGAAGAACATTATCCACATCTGAAGAAAGAACTGTGGAAACAGAAACACAGAGAAAAAACATATGATCGAGCACTGATTCATGTATAATGCAGTGCAATTGCTTGTAAGCTCTGGGAAGTTGGAGGAAAGAGAGGTTGGAAAAATCATGAATCATGTAACCATGGAAAAATATTCTAAATAAATTTAAAAAAATAAATTGGGATGGTAACTTTCCATTGAACTAGATACTGTAGAGTCAGAGAATTCCTTTTAAACATTCTAGCATTATTAATCCAGAGGTTCTGTAATTTAGATTCTGCTGGTATTGAAATGTAAATCATTTAATATTTTCCACCATACAATGCCTGTCTCATGCCTGTTGGCCTTTTAGTAGCTCTTTTGCATAATCTGACCTAATCTCTATAGAACCTATCACTGGTAAGAAAGTTATAGAGTCTCTTTTTGTTACACAGAAATTGTTACAGACCTAATCACAGATGATTTTTGTGTGTGTGCATCTCAGAGTATTTAGAATTCACTGGTATCAGTGAGCTATCTCTTTCAATCATAACAAACATAGCTTTGGACCTCCTCATAGATGGTTATGATGGTATCACATTGAAAGGAATAAGACTTCCATCTAAGCCTCAATGGAACAAACTCTCCATTGAAGCACAAAACTCACTTTTGGGCAGTGATTATAGAATCAACTTCACTCACAAATGAAGAGTATAACCCTGCCTTCTGGAATCTTGAGTTCTTTTATAGATGAAAGCCCAAGTATAAGTTTAAGTCTTAACTGCTGTGCCATGTCATCATCATTATTCAATAATGTTACATTTACATAGTACTACTCTACTTTGGAAAAGGGATGTTATTCCATTTGTCTTACATTGTCCCACATCTGAATTTGTTCAGGCTTTCTAAGTGATCAATTCAGTCTGGCAATTCATAGGGCACATCCTTAGTGGAGCCTCCTAATATCATCCTAAAAAACTATTCTACAACTCCCAAGTATAGTATTTTAATTTGCCTACTAATTATTCTGTAATGTCTTCAGTCCTAGATGTAAGGACTATGCCAAATGTCAGCAATCCCTTATGAATGTCCACATTCATCTAATGACAGAATACTCCAACTATCACTCTTTATTTTCCCAGGATTGATTTGCAATGCAAATATTTAATCAATCACCAGTGGGCTATCCACTAAGTGACCAAACAAGTAAGCAAAGAACCAAAACAAGAGATGCTCTGAATTAGAAAAAAAACTTATAAGCATTATCTGTAATAACAGCAGCTAAGTATCAGTAAAGCAAATAAAAATAAACTAAAATGATGGCATTTTGCTTGCACTTTGGCAGGTAACTGGATATTAGTGATCATTTGGGCACCATCAAATAATAAACATTGAACAGATGGAAATGCAGGGAAACAATAGATTAAGCACAATAAAAGTCAAGACAAGAAAGAAGCCAAACAAAACAATGTAAAATAACTCAAATTTTAAATACCATTCAAAATAAAATCCAACTGATTCCTTTGGTTAGAGGGAAAATAAAGTATCACAGAAAAAAGTGTACTTGTATTTTAAATGGAAGTTGTAAATCAAGTTTGGAGGGAAAAAATCCAATAAATTACAAATGAAAATTTAAAAAAAATTCAGTTTTCAATAATCTTCAAAAGTAGCCAATGTTAAACTGTAAATTCAAGTTGAAAGGCTAAAAGAATTGATAAGATAGTTTTCAGAAAAATAAAATTTTAAATATTTGTATAATATATTATCAAAACATGTTACAATAATACAAGAAATTCCACTTTACAAAGAAACAGAACAATTAAAATTACAAAAGGAGGAAAAATTAATATTCCAAGTGAAGGGATAGAAATTTGACAGTTTTGTTCATAACATGGCAACTTTATCCACATCATACCTTTTTCCTAGCAGCCATCCCACTGGACTTCACCACTAATTGCTTCTATTGGATTTCTCACTGTGGAGACGTTTAAGCTTCCCTGAAACACATGCCACTCTAAACCATTTGAATTTTGTTTATTCAAGGCTCCAAAGACTAGGAATAAATGGTCTCAAGTAACATGGTTAATTTATTTCAGCTATTTAGCAGAATATGTGACCATTGATTAATGCAAAATAAAAATCATAAGATTCTCTTACATTTGCTCAGCTTACAGCTGGTGGAAAAACAAACCATCAAAACAATCTTAGCATTTTGGACCAACATATTAACCTCTACAATGTTTAACACTGTGTTTTCCAAGCTAGTAACTGGCTTCCTCCATTACAATCTCCCTATAAGCAATTAATTAAAAAAAAAAAAGCAAACCTATGAATTATAGGTCATTGCTATTGCATCAATGAATAGGAGCAAGTAGACAGAGAGCAAGGAGTAAGTTGAATATGACTGGATGGTAAACAAAACAAAAACCAAGGGATAAGAAAGAGGAATGCACTGGGAAAAAAGAAAAGGAGAGGAAGTTGGAGATGAATGATTTCAAATGAAGAGGTGTATAAAAAATCAATAAAGTGGAAGGGAAGATTGGGGAGAGTTTAGAGGGCAAAGCTTGAACCTTATTCTCATCAGAATTGTCACAAAGGTAGAATAACATCCACACTTAGTTATAGAACCCCACAAATAAGAAGGGGAGGAGGTACAAAAAAGGAGGGAGAGATAAAAGGGAGAGGGAAATTGAAGAAATCAGTACTAAGAAGCAAAAACATGTGTGGAGGGAAAGTTTAAAAGGAGAAAAAGAGAAAGATAAACAGGGAGGAAATAAGATGTATGAAAACAAATAGTATGATAAATGTGAATGGGATAAACTCACCCATAAAATGGAAGAATGGATTTTTAAAAAATCCAGAATCTCACAATATGTTGCTTATAAGAAACATACTTAAGACAGGGAGTCACACATAGAGGAAAGATAAAGGACTGGAGGAAAATTGATCCAGCTTCAACTAAAGGTAAAAAATCAGGAGAACCAAATTATCTTCTCAGATGAAGCAAAAGTGAAAATGATCTAATTAAGGGAGATAGGGAAGGAAATTACATATTGATCAAAGGAACTAGACAATGAAGTAATATCAATATTAAAGATATAGGCACAAAATAGCATAGCATCAAAATTTCAAAAGGATAAATTATGTAATTTACAAGAGGAAACAGACAATAAAACTATATTAGTAGGAAACAACTTTCTTCTCTCAAAATTAGATAAATAAAACAAAAAAGAAACAAAAAGAAAATAAAGGAGGAATATAGAATTTTAAATAAGTTAGACTTGATAGAACTCTGGAAAAAAACTGAATGGGGATAGAAAGGAATTCTATTCTTCAGCAGTATATAGCACACTCACAAAAATTGATCATATGATAGGACAAAAAAACTAGAAGTTACACTAAACAAAGGAGCTAGAGAAAAAAAGACTAAAAATTAATTGGAAATTAAATAACATCTTAAAGAATGAGTGGGACAAAGAACAAATCACAGAAACAACAATTTAATTAAAGAGAATACAAGGTGTGAACTTTAAAATTACTCCACCCTACTCAGACAGTACTTTAGGGGAAGATAAAGTTGTAAAATCCTGATTGAACAATGAAGGTACTTAACTCATAACCTAGAACTTTAAGCTAAGTCTATTTTTAGATCTGACACAAAAAGGTATTAAGTACCTATAAAGGTTAAATTAATCACAAAAAGGTCAAGTAACTAACAAAAGGTGAACTTAATAAAGAAGTGTGAAGTACTCAAAAGATATAATCTAACCAAAGAAGGTGAGAACCTGGAGAAAATCTAATCAAAGAAGATGAGAACTAAAGAATGGGCAGTCCTGGAGAAAAGCATCTGCTGTGATTGGTAGATGTAAAAATTTAGGGGAGGTGACATAAGAGAATGTTTCTTTAAAAAGAGGTCTAGAAAAGTCAGTTCAGACAGTGGAGAGGAGGAACTGAGCTGGAGAAGAGGAACTGAGGAAGAACTGGAGGATCTCCCTCAGACAGCTTCCTTGAGAAGGACTCATGGTGAGTGATAAGACTGACTCCCTTTCTGGTAGGCTCAAGGAGGCCACTTTGGCCAAGGCCTTTAACTACTGCCTGGCTCAACCTGAGCCAGAGCAGTTTAAATTAACTCTTTCCTCTTTCTCTCTCTTCTCCCTATATTAATTAAAATCACCATAATTTCCAGATGACTTGGGTATTTTATATTTGGGATTTTCCCTGGCAACCAAATTAATTTAGATTTTCAAGTCACAATGCTAAAATTATCCTTTACAAAGGAAACAATATAGAACAACTTTTAGGATGCAGCCAAAGTAGTATTTAGGAGAAAATGTATAACTATAAATATTTACATCAATAAATTAGAGAGAGAACAGATCAATGAATTGGGTATGCAACTAAAAAAAACTAGAAAAAGAACAAATTAAAAATTCCCACTTAAATACCAAATTAGAAACACTGAAAATAAAAGGAGAGATTAATAAGACTGAAAATAAGGAAACCATTGAAATAATAAGATAAACAGTTGGTTAAAAAATAAAATAGATAAGCTATTGTGGTTAATTTGCTTTAAAAAAAAGAAAACCAAAATATCAATATCAAAAAGTAAAAGGTGAAATTATAACAAATGAAGAGGAAATTAAAGCAACAATTATGAGTTATTTTGCCCAATTATATGCCAATAAATCTCATAATCTAAGAAATATATATATATGAGTATTTAAAGAAATGAATTGTCTAGATTAACAGAAGGAGAAATAAAATATTTAAATAATCCCACCACAGAAAAGGAAATTTAACAAGCCATTAATGAATTCTATAAGAAAAAAGGCACAGGGCCAGATGAATTCACAAGTGAATTCTACCAAACATTTAAAGCACAATTAATTCCAATACTATATCAACTATTTAGGAAAAATAGTTGAAGAGCGAACTCTATAAATTCCTTTTATGTGACAAGTATGGTGTTTATAACTAAATCATGAAGAGGAAAAAATAGAGAAAGAAAACTAGAGACTAACATCCCTAATGAATATCAATTCGAGATTTTTAAACAAAATATTACAAGGATTATCCACAAGGACTTATACTAGGAATGAAGGGAGGAATCAATATTAGGGAAATTATCAACATAATTGACTATGTCAATAAGAAAGTCAACAGAAATCATGTGATTATTTCAATAGATGCAAGAAAAAAACTTTGACAAAATATACTTCTTCCTATTAAAAACATTAGA
Source organism: Monodelphis domestica (assembly GCF_027887165.1). Lineage (NCBI taxonomy): Eukaryota > Metazoa > Chordata > Mammalia > Didelphimorphia > Didelphidae > Monodelphis > Monodelphis domestica. The sequence continues at coordinate 287,303,545 of NC_077227.1, forward strand.
GGACATTGGAATAAATAGAGAATTTCTCAAAATGATGAATAGCATCTATTTAAAACCATCAGTATGCATTAACTAAAATGGGAATAAAGTTACAAGTTTTCACAATAAGTTCAATAGTGAAGCAAGGAATCCTATCATTACCACTACTATTAAATATTATACTGGAAATGCTAGCTATAATAATAAGGAAAAAAAGAAACAGAAGGAATTAGAAGGCAATGAGGAAATAAAGCTATTACTTTTTGCAGATGATATAATCAACTAAAAATGAATGGAAACAACAACTGTAGCAAAGTTGCAGGATATAAAATAAATCCACATGAATAATCAGCATATTATCAACAAGGCAAGGATTCAGGACAACTCCAAGGGATTCATGATGAAAAATTATTTCCACTGCCATAGAAAACTTTTAGACAGAGTCCAAATGCAGATTGGAGTATACCATTCGAATTTTTCTCTTGGGTAATCAGTATGTGTCTTGTTTCACAACATGATGTAGATGGAAATATGTATTGTATGAAAACATGTTCAACTGATGTCATATTATTTGCCTTCTTGAGAAGGAGAGATGGTGGAAGGGAGGGAGAAAATATGGATTGCAAAATGTCAGAAAATGAGTTTTTAAAATTGTATCTAAATGTAATCTGGAAAAAAAAAGAAATGAAAGCTCTTTGAAGGCAGGATCTTTGTATTCTGAATTACCAAATACAGTTCCTTGTACATTGGTGGAACTTGGCAAAATTTGTTTAACTGGGTTCTGTTAATAGTCATTTGGCCACCACCAGGTCTAAATTTCTCCAAATTCTAATACCCCCTTGAATATGTAAAGTCATTTATCTCATCAATAACAGCTACTTAATGATTATACTAAATAAACACAAGAAGAATGTTAAAACGGGGATTTGTGGGACAGCTGGGTAGCTCAGTGGATTGAGAGCCAGGCCCAGAGACTGGAGATCCTAGATTCAAATCTGGCCGAAGACACTTCCCAGCTGTGTGACTCTAGGCAAGTCACTTAACCCTTATTTCCTAGACCTTACCACTGTTCTGCCTTGGAACCAATACATAGTATTGATTCCAAGAAGGAAGGTAAGGGTCTCTAAAAATGAATAAATAAATAAATGAAATGGGGATTTGCAAATTTGTCCTGAGGTCAAGGAATTTTTAAAAGACATTTACATCACAACTTTATACAGCACATAGCTATATTACATATATCTAATGAATCAACTCTTGTCCTTAAAAAAGTGTAAAAGTTGCTTTATAGCAAGTATCTATAAAGGAAATTTACTTTCTCTTCTGTATATGCATATGTTTTATTTTTTAAAAAGTAATTTCTCACAAGATTTATTTATTAAAAACTTCACAGACCTTGGGACAATTAAAAAAGGAATTGAAATATTTTTTTCTCATTCCCTTTTCAATTAATTAGAAAGGAGGAAAATAATTTTTTTATAATTCATTGGATTTTTTATGATTTTGCTATTCAATTGTGGTCTAAATGTTTGTTTTCTTTTTAAAACAAAGAAAATAACAAAATTCTATATAAAAGACTGCATAAAATAAAATTTTAAAATACATTAAAAACTCTCAAGTTGCAATCAAAACAAAACTGTCTTTTCCTCCAAAGAAAATTCATTTCCTATGAGGAATACAGAAAATGCAGACAAAATGTCTTCTTCAGGATGGGATAACGAAAACTCCATAGGAAAAAAATTTAACACAATAAAAACTTTAAGCCTCAGAACTATAACAAAATAACCAAGGATTAAAAAAATAGACAAAACTATGTCTTGTTGAAATAAACAATCAGGAATTATTACTTTATTTTTACAGATGCACTCCCCTCTTCCTCCATGTAGTGTCCATATGCATTTTGCCCAGGTAGTAGGACCTGGGTATGGCTCACAAAGAGGGATGAGATGGACATCTCTAGAGTCTCATTTGCCCAAATCCTCCAACTATTCTCTATTAAAGACGGGAGTCTTGTGGAAATCGGTTAATGCCTTGGGATTGCATTCATGATAGTAAACACATACATTCCTTATTTGATGGTCTCCCGTTTTCTTTCTTTCTTTCGTTTTTTAAACCCTTACCTTCCATCTTAGAATCAATACTGTGTATTGGTTCTAAGGCAGAATAGTGGTAAGAACTAAGCAATGGGGGTCAAGTGACTTGCCCAGGGTCATACAGCTAGGAAGCATATGAGGCTAGATTTGAACCCAGGACCTCCCATCTCTGGCCCTGGATCTCAATCTACTGCCAGCTACCCAGCTGCCTCCTCCTATTTTCTTTTTTAAATAATCTTCAGTTTCAGTTTCTATGTAACTAAGTGAAGAATAATGAATTTAGAATGACAATGCCTCATCCTAAATTTAAACTCTGCCTCTTATCTAAAAATTAATTTTTTAAAAAGAATCAAACAAATCCCGTTTATTAATGACAACAGAATGATTTAGGAAATATTTCTAAGCACTTAATGATTCTTGAGATGGGATGAAATAGTATGAAGTATTTAATTTTAATTTACCTAGGGTAAATTAAGCACTTTGGGTCTCTGTATCTTCAGTGAAAAAATGAAGGAGTTCGCTGAAGATCCTTCCACCTTCGAACCTATGATTTTATGATGTTTCTTAGGATTTTTTGATTCACAATCCCTAATAGTTGGGGTTAATTACTTTTCAGTATATATCTATGCTTATATCTTATACCCTTATTTCTCTTGTAGTCATTCCTCTTCTAGATAGCTTGAAATCATTCTATTTTCAAAAAGATTACTATTCACACAACTTTTAGCATCTTCTAATGAAAAGGTCAAATTCTCCCAATTAATTAACCAATGTTTCTATTTCTAGTCCAAAATTCCAAAAATGCAGGCTTTCCCTCTATGCTTGTGAAAAACAACAGCTGAATAAGTGAAATGCAGATATCCTCCACTGCCTATAACAAGGAATAGAGAGTAAAACATGTAAACAATTCATAGATCAATGGAAAAACTTTATTTCAAGCTCATCTCTAACCAAATTTTTAACCATAGATGTTCCTCTTCTAGTCATTGTTCACCTTTTGTAGAAGTAAAAATATATAATGAAATGGGGATGGAAGGATGGGAAATAGGAAATAAGCATTTATTTAGTGCCTACTATGTGCCAGGCAGTATGCTAAATGCTTTACAAATATTATCTGACTTTAAAAAAGGCATTAAAATTAAGAATAATTCTACAAGAAGTACTCCTGTTCAATAATCTAGTTCATATACCCAAAAAATCATTCTATTTGAAATGAAACTATTTGTAGAAGAAAAAGCATATGTTTAGAATATTCTCAAATTTTCGTCAATTTAGGATCAAACTCCATTTTTTGAGTTCCCTATCAAGTGGGGAATTTATATACAGTTTAATTAGAGTTTAACTTTAAAAAGTGCAAGTTACTCTAATGTATGCGCTTTTGATCATCCTTGAAAGAATACTTGGATTTTTAAATAAAGGCAAATTGACTGAAGATTATAATCTGAATTCTACTAAACCCCAACCATGCATAAATCATTACAGCTTTGCTCTCCCAAATGAGGTATAGCCTAAGTTATTCATACTACTAATGAAATGTTATGTTGACACCTAGCAATGTAGTTCTTGTATTTTCAGTACTACACTATAACAATTTGCTGCAATAGAAAGCTAAGCAAAGATACAAAATAATTTTCATGCATAAAAAGTAACAAATAGGAAATAAATTAGTATGTGTATGGAAAATAATGAAATCTTTTGGAAAAACAGCTGACTAGCAGAATATTAATCATTAAATGGATAGCAAGGGCCAAAATCTGTTGAAAATTTGAGTTATCAGATAGCCAGCACATAAATATCTCTATTTTAATGAAGACAGTTTAAAACACACATACGCACACACATACACAAACAAAAAATCCAATCCTATTCCTTAAAGGAAGGACTGATGCTTCTAAATGGCCGACAGTGACTGACTCAGCTCAATCTTGAATGTGATCTCAGCAATACTTGTTGAATTGAAAAACAATTCTCATAAAAGACTACGGAATTATTGAACCAAAGTATTAGTCACAGAAACTGAGCTGGAATGGTTCTCTGATATCTAGTATAACCTCTTATTTTTCAGATGAGGAAACAGATCTAGTAATTTGTTTGAAGCAAAATATCTTTTTTTAGTGACAGAGCTGTAAATAGGACTTATCTTTCATGTACTTTTATTATTACTATAGGGTTCGTTAATATTTATCAAATTAAATTTTTTTCAGCTTACCTAATTTATTAGTTACTTCTAAAATTTTGAGCATTAAATCATTTAATACTATTTACAGAAACACAGAGTTAAAAAAAGAAATGCACCCAAATCTATCATTATATTCCCAGAATATGAAACAAAATAAGTATAGGTAGAATTAAAAAGAAATTTCAGAAAGTAATTTTTTATGAAGCATATTTTATAATTATGCACAATGGTCATGAAATTTCTAATTTATAGTTCTGTAAAAATGTTTCCATTCAGGTAATTTAATTATATGAAAAAAGAAATTTCATCACAAGTGACACAAGTTAAAAGCCCAATAAAATGTTCAGGATATTATTATGAAAATTTGATTATTGAAATTTATACTTTTAGAAATAGTTTTCAAGTAGCAACTCTGTAATTAATGATTAGGATCAATTTCATCTATTATGGTCTACTGAAGTATCATTCCAAGATTCTAGTTTGGCTATGCCCATAATTTCAGGTTACCCAAATCATTTATTTACCTTATGATAAACAACTAAAGAAGAATCTAAAATACTTAAGAAGTAAATGAGGGCAATACCATTATATTCAGTGTTGGGAAGGGTCCAAGAGAGGAAACTTTTCAGTTAATGAAGTAGCTATTTTCTATATCTTTCTATCAATAACCTTTACCCAACTTTCCCTTCCTACTCCTTATAAATGCCGGAAATTTTAAGTAAATAGAACAATTTGCAATAACATCTATTTCCTCAACATGTCGATTTTTTAAATAAAAGAAAACAACTGAAAGATATATATTAAATATACTCTTTAGTTATTTATAAATATGTATGTAAATATGACAAAATATTAACAAGAAATGTATATATCGTAAAAACAAAACAGAACTACAACTTGTTTAATAACATGTCATGATGATATAATATATTTGATAATTATGAAATGTCAACTTTGTCTCAACCTTTGAAAAAATTCAAAGTATATATATCATCTTTCCTTGTTTTCATCTCTTCTTATCAATTATACTTGTTTTTTTGAAGATATCCTTTTCAAAAGTATCAACTAGTATACATCACTAATACAGGTCATGCTATTATTGATCTAATGAATACTGATGAAAAGAGATTCACATTTAAAGACACATAATTTAATGTGATTAGTGTCAATTAAATTAAAAAGTAATACATAGATAGGAGAATAAAACTGATGCCAAAAAGTTGCCACCCACACTGCCTTGACAATTCTGAGAATATATCATTCTATGTTGTTTTTGTGCAAGCACACACACACACACACACACACACACACATGCGCACACACACACACACACAAATAAAATAATACCATAACAGAAGGGTTCTGTATCTGTGTTTAAAGAAGGGGTTGTTGGCAAACACCACAGCTCACTTCTGCTGAAATGTACACAACTGATATATGCAGCACAGAAAGCTGGCACCAAGGGCTTATAACCTTAATTTGCCTGCAAGAAGGAATGGAGATTTACCTTCAGAGCACGTTCTTGATTGTTTTCAGCAGTCAGATGTCTCATGTTGTTTGCTGAAGTCTGGTTCTGCTCTTTCAGATGATGAAGCTCCTGCTCTAGCCGTTTGCACTGCAACGAGAAAAGAATCCCATTAAGTAAAGGAGCTATAGCATTTTTTTTTTTACAACAAGCCACATGAATTAATGTAAATAACATCCTCACTTTTTCTAAAAGAGAAAGTATTATAGCAAAAGGAAAGCTTCAACAAAAGCAATGTTTAATCTATAAGGTAAAATAATGCTGAAGAAATAATGTTCTGATACCATTTCAGGTTTTTAAAAATTCCTATCTAAACCATTAAAATGAACATTTTTATTAGATTAAGCAAGAAATGCAAATAGGTTAAATTATTTCTAAGTAAATGGATGCTTACAATTTATCTGATACTTGCTAAAAACAATAACATATATTTTGTTCCTGATAATTATTTTATAGAAAATACATCAAAATCTTAAAATATAATGCTATATTCTGTGACTATCCTTCATTAATTTTATTGCAACTTCTAAAAATAAAACACCTATGTGTAATATACATATTTAAAAACTCTTAAGATTCTTTATTATGAGCAAATTCATTATAAATACCTGGCTAAATTATTTTGAAAGCAAAATCCATAAATAACTCTTGGACTTCAAAACAAAAAAAGAAAATTCAACATGATGCTACCTGGCCCTCATGTACACTTATCTTCACTTTGAATAGGTAACATAACACCAAACAACTGTCATTATAGCTTAGATTCTTGATAATTTAAAGAATATCAACAAAAAGTAAATACTAGGAAATCAGACGTACAAGTAAAATGCCATATTCAATAAGCTTTGTAGAGTCATGACCATTAAAAATCAAGTATTGCAGTTCATATGTACATGTATAAATGTACATGTCTCTAAATAATGGTTGTTTCTGAAAATTATATGTAAAGTTTCATAAACCATGCTATTTTAAAGTACACCATAAGAACTGAATATTTAAAGAAAATTTGTGATGAATTATTTAACAGTATGGTTTCAGAACTTGTCCAAGTATTCAAGCTGGAACAGATCACTGACCACTAGTTTGCAAGAATAAATGAAATTTATTTATTTATTTAGTGCTTACTATGTTCTAAGCACCTGTGATACAAATAGAAAACAGAGACAATCCCCGTTTGCAAGAAGCTCATATTCTAATGAGAGAGGCAGGGAGACAAGCACACAGAGGAGGTTTCACCTCTAAGTCAGATGGAGAGGGCATGTAGATGTAGAGACCAAGCAGATGGTGATACTTTTTCCTTGTGTCATTTTCGATGACAAAAATCATATCAGTTTCTAATGTTGAACCAAATGGCAATGACTAGGTGTTATGAGCATTCTTTTATGGATAATCAGTAGCTAAAGGAATGAATAAAGATATTTTATACTGTAGATTAGCATCTATCCTTATAGCATCTGTTCCATTCTCTATTATTTTTATTTGTTAAAATAAACTTTATTGAATTTACCTCACAGAGAACTGGTTACCCAATAGAAAATAATATTTTTAAAGAAAAAAGGAAAAATCAGCAAAGCTGATCAATAACTTTAAAAAGACCTACCACCTTTGCAAAGATATATGGGTATCTTGTCATTTTTCTCCCTTGGAGTCATATACATGTTCTTTTTAATTTTACAACATACACTTTTGATTCTTTTGTGGCTGTTCTTTCCATTTAAATTGTCATCATCATTGTATATATTGTTTTCTTGGTTCTGCTTACTTCCTTCTGCATCAGTTCACAATGATCTTTCCATGTTTCTCTGTATTCCATATCATTCATCATTTATTACAGCATGATAATATTCTATAACATCATATATTATAATTTTACTAGACATTATTGAGGGACACCTACTTTTGTTTCTAATTTTAGTATCACTAAAAATATAACTTAAGTATTTAAAAATATTTTGGTGTATTATTTTTCAAATATTATCAATAGTGAATTAGTAATTACATTTGCCAGTCCTTTTCATAACCCAAAATGTAGTTAATCTGTATCTAGTGATTTAAATTCATCAAAAGCTTGGTCTTCTCACTTAATACTTATATTCAACTCCCTATTAATATTTCTTGTCTTTCTATTCCTATCCACTGATAATTCTCTTTGGCTTTAAAAGCTGAAGATAAAGAACCAACACCAACCCATTGACCTCTGTGTGAGGTTCCTTTGGTCATAATCTTCTCTTGATCTAGCTTTTAAAAAAATCTCTTTTTAGTAATGATTGGGAAGAAGGAAAATGTCTCCAAGTCTGTGATATGATCATAGATTATAGATGTAATACTAAATATAAAGATTGGTATAATAAAAAAAAATAAAGGGGCAAGAGATGATGAAGTGTCATTGTGTTAATATTCATTCTGTTACCCCTTTATGACAAATGTGAAATTCCCCCTGATGATATTAAAAGAACGGCTAGTTTTTGACTAACAGAACACTCTCAATGCCCTCAATCAATCACCTTTCAAAAGATAACTTGCTAAATTCTATAAAAGGCCAGCATCTACTTCATGGAATATGGTCCCCTGTACATATATAAGAGGTTAAAGAATAAGAGAAGGGAATTTTCCTTTCTCCCTCCCCCACCTATTATTATCAAAGCACAGCACAGTAGGAGATAATGCATCCAACTAGAAATAGAAATTCATAGTCTCCATTAGGACCCAAAAAGAAAGAATCAAGTTGATTATACATGATGAGATGGAAAGGTCTCTAGCAGCAAAGAAGAATGCTAACAATAAACTCTAGAGAGAACTAGTGCCAGCAGTTCAGAGTTGAGTTATAGAAAGGAGTGGCTTTTGGAAGTTGAGCAAACCAACACACTTAGCAAATCTGTTCTGTCTGGGAGGAGAGTTAAGGCCTGGAGAAGAGCAGCAGTGAAAGATTCAATAAGGAAAAAAAAAAGTACATCAAGGCACTGCAGTTACTAGAGGCATGAATTGCCTTGTCTATATGTGTTCCCTCTATATGTGCCTCAGTACCAATGTACCCTAAATTTATATGTAATCTCCCTAAAGAAACTATGTGTGTTCCATAGAGTATACCTTAAATGAATGGGGGAAATATTAGGTAGCTACTCTTTTTACTATTTCAGCTTCGTAGATGTCTTTGCTTTGAACTAATTGTGTTTATTGGCTAACTACTAAAGTTAAACTCACTATCAGAGGCTCATGAGAGTACACTTACCTAACTTGGCTTCCCTCTTCCCTTTTGGTTATTGTTTTATTAATACATGTTGATACCTTTAGACATCACTTTCTTTTTCTGCTCAACAAAATTGTTAGTTTTTGTGTCCTGCATATTATATTTCTGAGCATTTCCCAAACATCCTGAGCTAACCCACTACACAAGGTCCATGGGATCCTATCTATCCTTTGCCTAAACCTGCTTAAATTTGTTATCTTAAATTCCAAATACAAATATTTCTCATGAGCATATCCTCTTAATATATTCCTCTTCTCTCTTTATCTATCCAATTCCATATGAGCAAGGTATACTCTTTTAGAACCATATTCTGGTAATACTGACAAAGTCCATTTTATGTTTAGATATACAGATCACCTTGCTTTGTGTATTTGTGAATAGACACAAAGCAGGTACGTGGCATAGTAGACAGAGTATTGGATCTGGAGACAGGAAGGTTTGAGATAGTCTGAGATCCTCCTTCCTCAGATACTTATTAGCTATATGACCCTGGTCAGGTTATATAAACTTCTGTCAGCCTCAATTTTCTCACCAATAAACTGAAGATAATATCATTGTTGAGAGGATCAAATAAGATAATCTAGATCATGTTCTATAAATAATATTATATTAATACTATAATTGACTCCTCTCTTAGATTTTGTCTCCTGAAATTTTCTTGGTGTCTACATTGCTGTGTACTTCTTTCAAATATATATATATATATAATATTTATATTTCTATATGTATAGGTATATGGTATTTAGCTCAGTGGGTATATGTAGGCAATTTTCCTTTCTCACTCTTCCTTACCATTTAAATATTTTTCTTTGATTAAGTTTGTAAGACTCCAGGCAAATATATTTGTAGTAATCTCTATTAAGTGTATGATATTACTTAGGAGATAACATGCTCATGAATAAACCCAAGTTAAATATACTCTCTCACAGGTTATTGTGACTATACCTTTAAAAGGCAGAGTTTTAAGAGAAAGAATTCCTGGGAAGTGATAATTAACATGTTTTTTGAGAGAATTTGAAGACATTTTGAGAAAAATAAGTTTAACTTTCATTTTTTGGAAAAAGACTTTCTTTGGCTATGACATTCAGAGAGAATTGAATTATTAGAAGGCAGAAGTTACAGTTTTTGGTATAGTCCTATGAAGATATTTATCATAACTTCCATTCCCCTCCTATACATTAATTGAATCCCCAAAGCTTGGCTAGATCACCATCATCACTAGTATCATCATTAACAGCAATAGTAACAATGACAAATTCATTAAGAATGACTATGTTCCAGGAACTGTGATAAATGGCAGAGGCTACAAACAACACAAAACAAAACATGATCCCTGCCTGCATGGAACTCACATTCTAAAGGGAGTAACACCATGCTAACTATGTAAATAGAAGAGGTAATCTTGAAAGAAAGGCACTAGCATTTGTATTGATTTAGAATCTTGAACCCAGAGACTACATTTCCCAAACTCCCCATTTCCTTTTTCTGTTGTGTGTCTCTTTACCTTTCTCTGTTTTTTTTTAATTCTCTGTTGTTTTTTAATTTCTCTCTGGTTTAAGTGGATTTTTAACAAATAGTATTAAAATAATACTGAGACTATTGAATATCAATTTTAATCTTTACATTTTGGCAACCACAAAGGGACTTAAGAACTCAGAGCTTTACTTTGTTGTTGTTTTTGGTTTTTTTTAAGCCAGCAGTTTCTGCCCTGGGTACACTACCAGAGCCCAGATGCCTACATCAGGTGTTAGCAATTGACATTAAAGCAACAGCTTTCCTACACCCCACTGTTTAAAACTGCTACAGGTTTGCAACCAAAAGCTGCATTCCTGATGGGAGTTTTTAAACCCTGTCTCCAGCTTCCCAGCTGAGGCTTGTTCCTCTAGCTCTCCTACTGCCTTCCAAGCCTCCAACAGTTATGAGTATTTCCACCCTGGCCTGCTGGTCACTCTCCTACTGGCCCATCTGCCTTATTTGGGAAACTTGATGGAGAAGCTGCTCCCCCACCCATGGCCTGGAGAGCAGCCCAATCAGCCTGATCAGCCATTCCTGCCCATAGCTTGGCCAGCTAAGTGGCAGGCCCACTCCTCCCCCACTAACTCAAACTGCTACCTCAGCTGTAGCACCCTGGGCCCACCCCAGTACCACTACTGACTCCTGCAGCTGCTGAAGTCTAATCATGCCTGGTTTGGCCACTCTTGCAGTTGCCACACCCCTAAGCTTTCTGCCCCTTCTGCAGACCTGCTCCTGTTTACCTGGTGAGTATAAGCTTCCCTTTTCCCCACTGGCCAGCTGATTGCCAATTAACCTCTACCAGGCTTTTTGCCTTGGCAGGGAGGGCCTTCTTTCAACAACCCCACCTTATTCCATCTCTCTTAGACTCTGCCTGATTTTGTAGTCATATTCTCCTGCCCGATTTTGTAGTCATATCCTACATTTAGATTTCTGGTAGTCCCTAGCAACACCCTTTACCCTTAAATCCTCCCCAAACCACTCCTAGTTATAGTGCTGCCTCATGGCCACTAGAGGTCAATATTGAGAACTGATTTTTTTCCTATTTTTTTCTCTCTTGTCTTGTTTTTTCTCCTCTTTTATTTTTTCCCTTTTCCTGCTTAACTTCAGTGGTTGTTTGCTACCACTAGAGGGTAGCAACAAATAAATAACTAAAAACTTTTCCCCCTTTTTTACAAATAAAAATTAAATCAAAAAATGAAATAAGCTAAATACCCTCACCTTACTCTACCCCTACCCCTTATAATAATAATAATTTTAAAATATATCAATAAAAATATACATTTTTTCTTTTTTAATCAAAATACTAAGCAGCATAAATGCTACCATGCATGAAAGCCTTCTGCTTCTTGCCCAATTAGAGGTATGTAAGATGCCAAATTCCCTCCTTCTACTTGTACTCCTAAGAAATTTTATTTTTCTCATCTTCAATTTAAGACACAAAATGCCATGATATGAGAGATTAAAGCAGAAATGCTGGCCAACGGGAAAATTCAATCAAAAAATTTCAAACACTTATATGATCTAATGAAAAATACTGATTCCATCCAAAACAAGTATGAATTTTGCAAACCTGTTCCAAAACCACTAATAGAGGACAATCCTATTTCTCCCAAATGTAGATGAGACACTCCTCTCGTATACATCAGGTAGAGATCCTTCTCTCTCACATTCTGCAACATCTCTCTCATACTCTGCAACTCCTGGCTGATCATACCTCCCCTGATCCTTCTTCTAATCCCGCATCCTTCCTTGTCCCTTCTCCCACCACACAACCAGCCCCAGCTCCAAAGAAATCTCGTCCTGCTACAGTACTTGTTCATACCCATTTTGCCTCTGTATCCCCACAGTCAATATCTGAGAGACCACAGCCATCAAATGTTTCCTAAGAAGTGCTTTTCCCCTTAAGGGAAGTGCCCCAAAATAGGACACAATGGGGATGCAGTGACCCTAAGACACCATATACCTTTCACTCATCAAGAAATTAGAGAACTGAAATATAATGTTTTGAATGCGAACCTCTCATGGTAACCAAGAAAATGGCTGATATTTTTTTATCAACATGACCCATCCTATAAGGATGTTAAGAATTTGCTAAATAGTTTTCTAATGGAACGTGAAAAAAAATAACATCATCTCTCATGTTAAAAAGGTCAGGAAACAAGGATGCCCATTATCACCTCTACTATTTGACATTGTAGTAGAAACACTAGCAGTAGCAATTAGAGAAGAAAAAGAAATTGAAGGCATCAAAATAGGCAAGGAGGAGACCAAGTTATCGCTCTTTGCAGATGACATGATGGTCTACTTAAAGAATCCTAGATATTCAACCAAGAAGCTAATTGAAATAATCAACAACTTTAGCAAAGTTGCAGGATACAAAATAAACCCACATAAATCGTCAGCTTTTCTATATATCTCCAACACAGCTCAGCAGCAAAAACTAGAAAGAGAAATGCCATTCAAAATCACCTTAGACAAAATAAAATACCTAGGAATCTACCTACTGAGACAAACACAGGAACTATATGAACACAACTACAAAACACTCTCCATACAACTAAAACTAGACTTGAGCAACTGGAAAAACATTAACTGCTCATGGGTAGGATGAGCCAATATAGTAAAAATGACCATCCTACCCAAACTTATCTATCTATTTAGTGCCATACCCATGGAACTTCCAAAAAATTTCTTTACTGATTTAGAAAAAACCATAACAAAGTTCATTTGGAATAACAAAGGATCAAGGATATCCAGGGAAATAATGAAAAAAAAATACAAATGAAGGGGGCTTTGCAGTCCCAGATCTCAAACTATATTACAAAGCAGCAGTCATCAAAACAATTTGGTACTGGCTAAGAAACAGAAAGGAGGATCAGTGGAATAGACTTGGGATAAGTGACCTCAGCAAGACAATATATGATAAAGCCAAAGATCCCAGCTTTGGGGTCAAAAATCCACTATTCGAAAAAAACTGCTAGGAAAATTGGAAGACAGTGTGGGAGAGATTAGGTTTGGATCAACACCTCACACCCTACACCAAGATAAATTCAGAATGGGTGAATGACTTGAACATAAAGAAGGAAACTATAAGTAAATTAGGTGAACACAGAATAGTATACCTGTTAGACCTTTGGGAAGGGAAAGGTTTTAAAACCAAGCAAGACTTAGAAAGAGTCACAAAATGTAAAATAAATAATTTTGACTACATCAAATTAAAAAGCTTTTGTACAAACAAAACCAATATAACTAAAATCAGAAGTAAAGCAACAAATTGGGAAGCAATCTAGATAAAAACCTCTGACAAAGATTTAATTACTCAAATTTACAAAGAACGAAATCAATTGTACAAAAAATCAAGCCATTCTCCAATTGATAAATGGGCAAGGGACATGAACAGGCAGTTCTCAGCCAAAGAAATCAAAACTATTAATAAGCACATGAAAAATGCTCTACATCTCTTATAATCAGAGAGATGCAAATCAAAACAACTCTGAGGTATCACCTCACACCTAGCAGATTGGCTAACATGACAGCAAAGGAAAGTAATGAATGCTGGAGGGGATGCAGCAAAGTAGGTACACTAATTCATTGCTGGTGGAGTTGTGAATTGATACAACCATTCTGGAGAGCAATTTGGAACTATGCCCAAAGGGCGATAAAAGACTGTCTGCCCTTTGATTCAGCCATAGCACTGTTGGGTTTGTACCCCAAAGAGATAATAAGGAAAAAGACTTGTAGAAGAATATTCATAGCTGCACTCTTTGTGGTGGCCAAAAATTGGAAAATGAGGGGATGCCCTTCAATTGGGGAATGGCTGAACAAATTGTGGTATATGTTGGTGATGGAATACTATTGTGCTAAAAGGAATAATAAAGTGTAGGAATTCCATGGAGACTGGAACAACCTCCAGGAAGTGATGCAGAGAGAAAGGAGCAGAACCAGGAAAACATTGTACACAGAGACTAATACACTGTGGTACAATCGAGGGTGATGGACTTCTCCATTAGTGGCAATGCAATGTCTCTGGACAATCTGCAGGGATCTAAAAAACATTATCCACAAGCAGAGGATAAACTGTGGGAGTAAAAACACCAATGAAAAGCAAATGCTTGACTACAGGGGCTGAGGGGAAATGACTAAGGAGAGACTCTAAATGAACACTCTAGTGCAAATACCAACAACATGGAAATGGGTTCGAATCAAAAACACATGTGAAACCCAGTTGAATCACGCGTCGGCTATGGGGGGGAGGGAAGAAAATGATCTTTGTCTCTAATGAATAATGCTTGGAAATGATCAAATAAAAAATTATTTAAAAAATAAAAATTAAAAAAAAAGGTCAGAAGCATGGTGTCGCACACTGGCCTGCTCATGATTCTGAATGGGATTATGATAGTACTGAGGACCAGTTGCAATTAAATCATAGAGAGTTCGTTATAACAGCGATGCAAGAATGCTTCCAGGATACGAAAACATGGCCAAAATTTGAAAGCCATAGACAGTCAGATGATAAGACACCCTCAAAATTCATTGATAAGCTCATTGAGCTTGGGAGTTGGTACCTAGACCTGTATGTTTCTAAAGACAATGATATTAAGCAAATAAAGAGACATTTTGACAACAACTCTTCCAAGGTAGTCTGATTATTTTAAGATGCAATGCCCACAGTGGCCTCAGATGGACCTTGAAAAGTTGAGGAAAATTGCTGGATATGTATTTAAAGGCCAAAAAGAAACACAAGAAGAGGCTAATAATGTCATAGAAACCTTGAAAAAAGAAATCAAATCTTTAAAGGATAGGCTTAATAACCAAGAGAAAGGGCATGGTGCTCAACCAATGGCACTAGCCCCTCTCCAAGAATCTAACAATTATTCCTCTACCTGCTGCTTCTGTCAAAGAAAAGGCCACCTAATTACAGAATGTAGGACTTTGTCCCAGGCAGTAAAAAACAATATCGACTAGAAAAATCATCAAAGAAACAATTATAGAAATAACAATTATAATGGAAATTTCAGAAATCATACCTTTAGGACTGATAACAATAATTCTAGGGACATAAATCAGGCACCTGACAACTCATACTAAATGACCCATAGCAGTATATCTTGAGTGAAGCTCATTCACAAACCACCCAGGGGGCTACTGCCCCTCAGGGGGGGCTCAAGAAACTACCCAAGATTATGAAGGTGTAGGGGGGGGGTGTTGGGGCATAGGAATCAAAGGATACAATCTTTGATTTTTCTAGACCCTGACATCTTACTGCCCTTTCTCTCTATCCACTGTCATCCCTTACTGATGAATCCCATGTAACATTAAAAGTTATACCTATTATGAATGTCTTTTGGACACTGGAGCTTCCTAGTCTGTACACCTAATTAGTACACGTAATTTGGATTGCAGTTCCATTGGTTCAATTTGGGGGGGGGGGCATCAGGGACACCTCTAAAAGTTCCCCAAACATTCCCCTAGAATAGTGTCTGTAGGACCCCTTAGTGTGTAACACTCCTTCCTCTTAATGTCTGGCTCCCCCATAAATTTGCTGGGGAGAGGCCTTTTATACAAGCTTAGGGTCACAATAACTTGTTCTCCAGATGGCTCTATGACACTGGAACTTCCTGAGGAATCCTTAACTTTACTCCCTGTACTTCTTTCAGATGCTCATTAAATGAAGGACACTTGTATTATTGAGATCCTAGCTGATATAACTGAGTCTCTTTAGGCCACATCATCTTCTGAAGTTGGCCTACTTAAATCAGCCTACGTAAATTTGTCCCTGTACAAATTTAAACAAAATCTAGCCCTCCTTCTTCCATTCCTCAGTACCCTCTTTCGAAGGAGGCAATTTATGGCATTACACCTGTGATAAATTCATTGATTGACCAAGGCATCATGATTCCCTGTAAATCTTAATACAATACACCCATTCTGCTTGTTAAGAAGCCAAAACTGGGGCCCAATGGCAAGCATATCTATCAATTTGTCCAGGATCTGAGAGCTGTGAACATTCAAGTTATAAAGATACACCCTATAGTTGCTAACTTAAATACTAATATTTCTTCTATTACTAGCACAGCTACATACTTTACAGTAGTAGACTTGTGCTCAGCTTCCTTTTCTATACCTAAACATGACAACTCCAGGCATAGCTTTGCTTTCACCTGGAAAGGTTAACATAGACATGGGATTATTTGACCCAAGCATTTGTGGACAGCCCCATCTTGTCCACAGAATTTGTAACTGCTGCTAGAGATTTCATAAAATTTAAATACAGTTGTTTAAATCAGTATATGGATGATTTGCTCTTGGCATTACCAAATGCTGAAGCATGCCAAGAGGATAACAAGCACCTCCTCTTAGAGCTACATAAGAGAGGCCACAAGGTCTCCAAAGACAAAGTTCAGTGGTGTCTCCCCAAGATACAATATTTCAGCTTCATTCTAACTGCTGGGTCCCATTTAATTTCTCCCAAGCATATTGAACATGTCCAAAAGGTAAGTGTTCCTACCACTAAAAAGCAATTACGGGCGATTCATGGAGCAACAGGATTTTGTCAGCAGTGGATGGAACCCTTCCTATGAGGAAATCACTAAGCCCCTTGTAGCACTTACAAAAAACTCGGGTCCTGAACCACTTAAACTAGAAGCAGAACACCTAACAGGTCTTTCGAATTTAAAACAAGCTATCCTGTCTGCCCCTGCTCTAGGCATAACAAATGATGATAAACCATTTACCTTATATGTCCATGAACAAAAAGGGGTAGCTTCAGGTGTTCTAACTCAACTTTTTGGACCTTGCTCAATGCCCAGTAGCCTATTATTTAGTCCAGTTTGACACAGTAGCTGCTGGAGCACCACCATGCCTTAGAGGAATGGCTGCCACAGCTTTATTGGTAACCAAATTTGCTGATCTAGTATTGCAATTGGGATGCCCTTTGACTTATAATGTGCCCACATGAGATCGAGGCATTGTTATTAAGACATAAATACAGGTATTTACTGACCAAAGGATAACTAGGTATGAGATAAACTTAGTAAATAATGAACATATCACATTAAAATGCTGTGGAGTTCTTAATTCTATAACCTTGCTCCCTGATTTATCAATTTCCAGAGAACCTTTTCACAATTTTACATCTTTAGAGTCCACTGTAGATAAACCTTGTAATGATTTACTGGACACACCTTTAGACAATTTGGATTTAATATTATTTAAATATGGTTTTTCATTCATGAGGGATGGTGTACACTATACAGGAGATGCGATAGTTACCAAATTTGATACTCTGTGGTCGGCTTCCTTATCTCAAATGTAAGTGCACAGGGTGCAGAACTCACAGATTTGAAACAAACCTGTATCATTGCAAAGGATAAACGAGCCACAATTTACACAGACTCCCACTATGCCTTTAGCATATGTCATTCCATTGGCATGCTATGGCTTCAGAGAGGATTCTTAACATCAGTTGGAAAATGCATTGACAATGCAAACCTTATTACTAAACTTCTTTCTGCCATACAGCTCCCTGAAGCTATAGCTATCATTCATTGCTCTGTACAAACAGGTGGCACTAACTGTCTCCAGGGGAAAGAGCCAAGCAGATATGACAGCCAAACAAGCAGCCTTAGAAGGACCTGAATTAATTATGCCACTAACAATTATTGATGATTTGGATCTATCCCTTTCTTACAATGACAAGGAAGCTGGGAAATGGAAGCAGAAATTTAAAGTGAGACAGATAAATTGAGGATGGTATCATCAGATGGCAAACCCCTGCTCCCTAGAGGTTTCTATAACGAGATTTGTCACTCCATTCATAAACATGGCCATTTTGGCACCCAAGGTAATGTGGACTCTGTTAAAAAGAGATGGATAGCACCTGGAATAATTACAATTGCCTCCAAAGTATGTATAGCTTGTTCTAGCTGCCAGGCCTTTAATCAACATGTCTTTCGAGGAAAAACCTTTGGTGGACTTTCTCTTGCTTACACACCATTTGGGCTTTTGACAATTTGACAAATTGACTTTATCTCTATGTCAAAAGCTAGACATAATAAATTTTGTCTGGTCATAGTCAATAAACTGACCAGGTGGCTTGAAGCATTCCCTATTGTTGTTACAATTAAAATAGTTGTCTGCTATAAACTGTGGCAGTTAAAAGAGTTAATGCCATAAACTGTAAGAGTTAAAATGGTTGAGATATAAATTGTGATAGATATAAGAGTGGGTGAGTAAATTTGACCGCAGAAAATATGTTTTACTACAATGTCTTGGTTTTAAATCAAATATAAGGTGGTCGCCAGGGAAAAATTCCCAATTATGAATATACCCAAGTCAACTGGGTTTTATAGAGAATTTAATTAATAATACAATGAGGAATTAAAGAAAAGAGAGAAAGAGAGAAAAAGTATGAAGGGCCTTAAGCCAACATGGCCTAGACCTGAGACTTAAGAGAGAGAGATCAGTCAGTCAATCTTTTATCACTCACCACAAGGCCTGTCTAAGCAAGGATTCTAGTGACAGAGTCTCCTCAGAGGGAGTTCCAGCAAGACCTCCTTAGAGATTGTCCTCCAAGAGCTTCCCTTCTCCAGAGCCTCTCTCAAGAGATTCTTCAAAAGGATTCTTCAAAAGGATTGATTTTCAAGAGATTCTGCTTTTTCTTATATAGGGGGTTTTCTCCTATGTCACCTCCCCTAAGTTCTTCCATCTACCAATCACAGTAGACATTTTCCAAAGGACAGCCCATTCTGAATTCACTGCTGGGTCGACTAATCCCTTTAGTAAGTCTGAATCAGAAAAAACACTGCTGGGTCAACTAATCCCTTTAGTAAGTTTGAACCAGAAAAAAACTTCTGAATAAGTTTTCACCTCTTTGCTACTGGCAAGTTTACAAGTTGCCTGACCTTTAATAGGTACTTAGCAGCCCTTTGTATTATTTCTAAAAATAGGCATGGCTTAAAGAACTTTTTGCCTCACTATAAGTATGGGCCCAAGTACCCTCATTGTTTAGCAAGGAGTTTTTTTCCCCTAAAGCAGTCCTAAGTACGGGTGGAGTAGAGGTCCTCCCATTTCTGATCCAAGTAGAGTTCTCACTGTCAAAATGGGGAATGTTCCCAGTAGGGAATTGTTCCAATGGAGAATTCCCCAATGTGGAAATTTTTAACATTCACAAGTCTGAGAAATTTCAAGATTCACACTGTTTATGCCACAGTGGCTTTTGTTGCTAAAATACCTTGAAAGAAATTATTCCTTATTTTGGCCTGCCAGCATGTATTGATTCAAATAAAGGAAGTCATTTTACTGATTTGGTGTTATCTCAAATTTATTCATGTTTGGGGATAACTCCAAAATAACTTTTAATTAAATGAGAAATGGACCACAAAGGAGCACAGAACTTGACTTGCAAAGTACCAAATGAGCACAAAAAGGTAAAAGAAGCCAAACCAATCCTACGGGGATTGATGACATTTTGCACAAAAAGAAAAATGACTTGATCATGTGTGAGACTCGAGGTTGCAACTGTTTAACATGTGTTAAATGCAGGACTTCCTTGTACCACACTATATATCAAGCATATAATATCAATTGCTCTGGCTCCATTATCCCGAAAAGTGAAGAAATGGGTTGAAGTAGGAAATACTATTTCCCATTTGTTTCTAGATCTAGTCTCTTTTTCTATTTTCTCTCATGGGGTGACAACTTAGTGTAGTACAGACTGCTAAACTGGGTTAGTGACTGTTGTTGTAAGCTTATGAGACATGGATTGCTACAAGAACCTGTTATATGTTGTGATATTTTTCTTCTTTTTTTCTTTTTTCCTTCTTCCCAGTAATTTTTTCAAATTTTCTTTTTATATTTTATATCTGACTCAGAGATTATTTTTAAAATTTTCTTGACTTCTTTGATATTTTTTTGATACTTGATTCATATGCCTTCTGACTTGACCATTTATCCATGTGTACCCCTGTATCCTCCTCAGGAGGGAAATATATTATTATTTTCCTCAGGGGAGACTATGTTATTGTTGTGAACTTTGAACTTAATTTGAGCCCAAGTTAGAACAAGAGACAACCTCTCAGAATCTAGAAAGCTCTGTGAAGATGCTTGTAGAGACCTCACACTGCACCAGAAGATCCAGAATGAACTTTGAGATATGGTGAATTTGAACTTTGGGGGGTTGACATGCTTTTGTTTTGAATGTACACTCTTATGCCAAAGGGGACTGCCCCCAATTGACTTTTTGTTAAAGCACCTATCCTTGGTTTTGTTCATTTTTCTTTTTATTTTCCTCTTATCCCCAAATTATTGTAATTTACCTTTGAAAACTGTAAAACTGTAATATTTGTATATACCTCTAGTTCAAGTAATAAGTTAGTTATGCTTTCATGATCCATTGGAGAGACTGGTCTCCAAAAGGATCACAGGGGAAACTGTATTGCTTTAGAATCTTGAACCCTAGAGACTACATTTCCCCCAATCCCCTTTTCCTTTTCCTGTTTGTGCATCTCCTTCTTGGCTTGAGGTTTTGAATTTCTGTTTCCACCCACACAGCTGATCTGGCTGGTATCACCATGAAGGGAGTGGGTTTTTGCCTTTCTCTATTTTTTAAAAATTTCTCTTTTTTTCATTTCTCTCTGCTTTAAGTGGATTTTTAATAAATAGTATTAAAATAATACTTGGAATATTGAATATTAATTTTAATCTTTACACATTATAGACCAGGACAGATCTCTTGTAAAAAAGGGGACTTGAGCTGAATCTTTAGGGAAGTCATGAAAGTCAGAAGGTAGAGGTAGAGCAGGTACAGGTCCAGAGATAGTATTTTAGACATGGGGGAGAGCCAGTGAAAATGTAAAGTTGTGAGATTAAGTGTCATGTTCAAGGTATAGCAAGAAAGGACAGTAAAAATGGATTATACAGAACACAGAAAAGAGTAAAGTAGGAAAGAGAAAAGACAGGAAATGTAGGAAAGGGCCAGGTTGTGGCCCTTTCATGGGTGTCATGATAAGTGGCTGTGTGAAGGCACTGAAGGGCATACATATGAAATATATTACAAAGTTCTGACAACAGAGTAGATACATGAGGTGAAAGTGTGAAGAGGTAAGGCATGTGGGTGGAAGAATGATGATGGCCCTCCACAGTAACAGGGAAGTTTGAAGAAGGAAAATGTGTGAAAGTAACAGAAATGTAATACTTTACCCACACATGAGCATTAAGGTAGGCTGACATTGAGCCATGTGCTCAGTTTGCCTCATGGCAATCCAATTCTTGACTTCCAGAAGAAGCTAGAGGGTGCTGGGACTGGAGGTCAGGACTCATGACCCAGATTGTTGAAACAAAGAGCCCTAGCAGGAGTTATGTCATTGGTCTTATAAGAGATGGGGACAAATGACAAGATCAGGTTCTTTCATTTTTCTTGTGGGACCAGAGCTCTCTTCTCTGCTCAGCAGTCTGATTTTATCTGGCCTTCTGCTACTTTTGGTTGACCTTGCTGGACTTGTTGATGTTTGGACTGAGAACACGGTACTATAAAAAGGCAATGCAGTAAGGAAACCTTTCATAGCTAGCACCTAGTGGTTTTTCTTTTTCTCTCTCTCACTTTTACCAGTACATAATTATAATTTAATATATAGTCTCCAAGTTTAATTTTAATTATTACAAATGGAACATGTTGAATTCTACTTATCTATTGCCCCTGTGAATGTCACTTTTTTATCTTTATTGTTTATGTACTATGGTTATACATGTGCTCTTGTGATTTATATTGAATACTGTATATACTCTAGTGGATATCATTTAGATCTTTACTCATGGAAGTAGTTTGTCAATTTGTGCTTTACATTGTGATATTTGTTGTATATATTAATGTGAAACTGATGTGTTTCCAGATTTCATATCCATCATTTTCTTTCTTCTCTTAAGTCACTACCCTAGTTAGATCTTCATCATCTCATCTGGATTATTGTAATCACTTCATAATTGATCTCCCTTGCCTCAATCATCTCCCCTCTCTGATTCACCCTTTATCCAGTGGCCCAAGTAATTTTCTTAAACTGTATGCCTTACCATGTCACTTTTCCACTCAATAAACTCCTCTGGTTTCCTCTTGCCTCTAAGATCAAATATATAAGCTCTTCTATTAAGATTTTAAAGCTCTTTACAACCCGGTATCAACAAATATTACATCCTCCTTCACACCCCTTATAATATGGCAAAGCTGGTCCTCCCTCTGTTCTTCACAAATTATCATGTTCAGCCTTATACACTGGTTGTCCCTAAGGTCTGTAATGAACTATGCTATTACAATACTTCCACACATTATTTTTCCTTTAATATTCTGTTCAAGTGCCACCTTCTGTATGAAGCCTTTCTTGATCCCAACTATTAGTACTCCTCCCCCTGTAAACTTATCTGAATTTATTTTGTATATACTTATTGAGATTTATATTATCTCCTATGATTGAATGGGAATTCCTTTATAGCTGAAGATGTTTCATTTTCCTTTTTGTATCTTCTGAAATACCTGACATAATAGCTGTTTAATAAATGTTTGTTGACTGATTTATTGACAGAAGATGATAAAAAGTGTAAAAGGCTCAGAGTTCAAGAAGGATGAGACTTGTGAATCCTTTTTTCCTTCTAACCTTTTTAATAGAATCCTTTTATCTTTAGTTGATTAACTATTATACTTCTCTCAGCAACTGTGGTTAAACTATCTTCAATCTGCTTACCTGTCCTACTCATCAGATAATTTTGTATCCCACTTTACTTGGAAAATCAATATTGTATATCATGAATTATTTTATCTCTACCCTTCTATACATATATGTTATGTAATATATAAAATGTATTCATATGCTCTACTCTTTTTTAACTGAAGAGAACTTCTTTTTATCAATACCAGTTCTACCACCTGTACTATAACTATACTATCCCATCTCCACCTGGAATTTGCTCCACTGATTATTTTTTCACTCATATTCAATCTTTCCTTATATACAAGCCTCCTTAATATCTGCAGGTAAACTTGTGAAGGTATCTCCATCGTTTAAAATCTTTGAAACTATTGTCATCTCACCTTCTGTTCCATCTCAAACAACTATAAATTGCTACTTTTACTCTTTGCATATAGATACACACATTTATAGTTTAAAAAAACTTTAAAATTATAATAATTTGAAATACATACATACATGTGAGGTAGAGGTAATCTGATGTGAATTCCTTTGAGATGCATTTTTGCATCTCAAAACTCTTCTATTGTTCTCTTACTCTCTCCTTTTTCCCATAATAATCCCATCTGATACTTAATTATATGGTCCTTCTTGGCAAATTCACACCTCTACAAAATACTCGACTCCCTCCTTACCTGTATTCTAGAGCAAATTGTAACTTTAATCATTTCCTCTTTCAAATCATCAGCTTCTCTCTAACTACTAGTTATCATACTTCTTTCAAATACATCCAATTTTCTTTCATCCTAAAAAAAAAATCTTCATTATGCTCTACCATCTATCTCCTCAAGTGATTGTTCTATATGTCTTTGAAATGTATTTCTATTGGTTCTAGATATATCTATAGCTTTGAAAAACCTGTTTACAGTTTTTGCTTCCTCTTCTCTTCTTATTCATTTGATAGCTCTTTGCAATCTGGATTCAGGCCTTATGATCCAACTGAAACTACTCTCCAAAGTTATTAGTGATCTTTCAATTGCTAGAGCTCATTTTGGCATTGCTGACCACCCTCTCCTAGACACTCTCTTCTCCTGGTTCTTCTTTTACCTCTGTGACTGTAGCTTTTAATTATCTTCTGCTGGCTTACCATTCATATCATGTTTCCTAACAATGGGTATTTCCCAAAGTTCTGTACTAGGCCCCTCTTCTCTTTTCCCTCTGTATAATCTTATCAGTTCCCATGATTTAATTATCACTTCTACACAGATGATTCATAGTTCTATGTATCCAGTCCAACTATCTGAAAATCTTATAGACATCTCAAATTCAACATAACATCATATCTCTTTTTTCTAAACTTTTTTAGCCAATGCACCATTCTTCTATTCCTCTAGGATAACAACTGTATCTTTTTGCTTGACTCATTACATATTCTGTTACCTTAAATATCTAATCAGTTGCCAAATTATACCATTTCTATATCTAGCATACCTCACACATATGACCTTTTCTCTTTCCTTACACAGCTAACATAGTATTTTAGGTTCTCACCACATTTTGCCTGAATAATTACAACACCCACCTAATTGATTTCTCTTTCTGAATTCTCTCCACACCTCTAGTCTACCTCTGCTGCCAAAGTGTTCTTACATATGAACAATTCTGACTATATGTATCACCACTTAGTCAATTCAGTAGTTTCCTATTGCTTCTAGGATAAAATTTAAACTTTCATTCACTTTTAAAGCCCCTCACAACCTAGTCACATTCTCAATAGAAAAAAAGTTAGAAAATACGGTTCAAGATTAAGAAATAAAAAAGTACAAGCACTTATATAAGCCTCTTTCTTCAAGACAAAGATCAAAGTGAACATAAAAGGATGAAATTAACTTTTCTTTAAGAGTTAGTTAAGTTATTGATGGGGGTAATTTAATTGACATCTGTCTATGTACACAGATCATATACTTCTCTTAAAAAGGTAAATTGACTTTCTGGGTAAGCATGGAGGCAATCTAAACACGGCTTACTTAATCTCTCCAGCACACACCAATGAGGACTATCCCAAAAGACCTTAAGAATCATTGATAGAGGTGCAGAAGAGCTGTAAAATGGGATGCAGCATTGAAGGTACATGGGATTGGGGCTTTTCCAGTCTATAAGAGGGTGAAAGGGCTTCCACCTAAACTCGAGCCGGTCCACCCTCCCCCAACCCCACCTACAGAGCCAGAGCCAGTGCATGCCAAGACAAAGGAGCAAGGGACGCCTCTGAAGTGAGTAGGGGGCACACCTGGGTCCTTGAAATCTGACTAGGACAGCAGGGGACCCACCCTTGAAGGCAGCTAAGCAGAAAAATCCCAGTGCGCAAGAGAGCGCAGACCTTAGGAGCCCAGAGCCAACTTGCCCGCCGGAGCCGGAGAATAAGCAAGGAGGAATGCTCCTGGAGCTAGCAGGGGGGCACTTCTGGGTCCTTGGGAGCTGACTAGGACCCCCAAGGGACTTACCTCTGAAATGAGCTAGACCAGGCAGGCAGGAGAGCGAAGACCTTGAGCGCCACTGGGAGGGTGGCACAGAGAAGAGCTGCAAAAGACTGCGGAGAATCGAGAGCCTGCCCCACCCAGGCAAAATCTTTGCTCCTTAACTCCATACACAGAGAACCTGACCAGCTGACTCAGATTTCTGACTAAAGAGGGAAGGGAAAACATACAGAAAAATGGCTAATCATGCACAGGGGCCTCAAAATCCTACCAAAAAACCTAAAAAGAAGGCTCTGGCCCTCGATTTTTATGAAGGAAAAAACCAGGCTACAGAGGAAATACTGGACAAAACTCAAAGAAAGGCAAAACCAAAAATAAAATGGAAATTGTCCACAAGACCTGGAAGAACATCAAATGGAGCTTATCAAAAAGATGTAAGCCTTCTGGAAAGAGAAGTGGGAAATGGTCCCCCACCCCCCCAAAAAGGGAAGAAATCATAGCTGAATACCAAAAGGTTAAAGCAGAAAACCAAAAGATCATAACAGAAAACCAGGCCATAAGAACCAGAATTGAGCAACTGGAAACCAATGACTTTGCAAAACAGCAAGAATTAAAAAGCAATCTCAAAAGGCTGACAAATGAGCAGAAAGCATAAACTATCTCACTGACAAGGTGACAGATCAGGAAAACAGAGGAAGGAGAGGGAATTTGAGAGTCATTAGTCTACCTGACAAGCCAGAAATAAACAAAAACCTTGACACCATACTACAAGAGATCATCCAAGAAAACTGCCAAGAAGTCCTCGAACAAGGGGACAAAATAGATATTGAAAGAGTTCATAAAACACCCTCTACACTACCCGCAAAAAACAACTCCCAGAAATGTAATTGCCAAATCCCAGAGCTTTCAAGCTAAGGAGAAAATCCTACAAGAAGCCAAAAAGAAACAATTCATATACAAAGGAGCATCAATCAAGATCAAACAAAACCTGGAAGCTTCAACACTAAAAGACCACAAGGCCTGGAACACAATATTCAGAAAGGCAAGAGAACTGGGTCTTCAACCAAGAATCACCTATCCATCAAAACAGAACTAAGTGGAAAGTTTGATATCCAAAAACAAAGTTCAAGAGAAAAATGAAAAGGTAAATATAAGAGGTAAAAGGAAAAAATATTTTTTCTTTTTTTATTCAAACTTTCTTCTTTAGGGGCTACAATTAGATCAAATTATATATATTAACAGACAGGGAAAATGTTATTTGTAACTCTCAAAAATGTTTTCATTATTATAGTAAACAGAATAATCATTCATAGGAAAAGATTGGGGCATTAAAGGATATAAAATGATATGGAAAAAAAAAGGTGAGGGAGAATTGATGATGGTACTAAGAAATACCTGAACAAAATAATCTTTGTCACACAAATATACACATGGGATGGGAAGGGGGAAATACTCTTATAAGAGAGAGAGGAAGAGAGTGCTAAGAGGTAATACTTAAAACTTACTCTCAGTGAAATCAGTATCTGTTGCTCCACCCTTTAATTCTGACCTTGTGAGTATCTACTTGCCTCATGTGTGTTTCTTGTAGACAACATATGGTAGGATTCTGGATTCTAATCCACTCTCCTATTTGTTTTTGTTTTATGGGTGAGTTCATCCCATTCACATTCAAAGTTATGATTGTCACTTTTGAATTTCCTAGCATTTTGATATCCTCTTCTGGTTCTGACCTTTCTTCTTTTACTATATCCTTTTAAACCAGTCGTTTACTTTTAGTCAAACCGTGGGAACAAAAACACTGAAAAAAGGCAACTGCTTGACTACAGTGGCTGAGGGGATATGATCGGGGATGGAGACTCTAAATGAACATCCAAGTGCAAATATCAACAACATGGAAATGGGTTCGGATCAAGGACACTTGTGATACCCAGTGGAATCTTGTGTTGGCTATGGGAGAGGTTGTGGGAGGGGAGGGAGGAAAAGAAAATGATTTTTGTATTCAATGAATATTGTTTGAAATTAACCAAATAAAAATAATGTTTAAAATTTAAAAAAAGGTAAACATTAGGAAAAAATAAGAAGAAAAGATCAAGAAAAGGAAAAGATAATATAAGAACTTACAAAAGCGCCAAACTTATCAAATAAGTTCTTGTAGCTGAAAAATGGGGATAGAAAAATGAAAATACCATTAACTATAATCACAATTTATATGATGTTTAAGTACTGTGCAGTGATTACAAAAATAAGGAGAAAAAGGTAGCATTGAAAACACTTAAGTAAACACATATTTTTTCCCTCCTTACAAAGCAGGGAGAAATTAGCAGTCAAAGGCAATACTACTTTAGAATATAAACACATTTGCAAAATGAGGATTTAGATTTATTTTTGTTGGATCTGGAGAACATGAATAGAACAAAATAGGTAGAGTTTTTGAAGTAGATTTAAAACTGGCATAAGTGCCATATTCTGAGAGCAGAACAAAAACGGCAGAATAAAATCAAGGGTTTAATTGAGCTCTCCAAACTTCCACTGGTTAGAGGATCTTGTAGTATGGGGTGATTAAGGAGGATTAGTACCTCTGGTATACAGGCATGCAGCATTTTTCAGGTCTGCTCACCCACCTTTGGTGTCTACTTGGCATTCAATTCTAACCTTGCTCCTAGAAGCTTTAGCATGTATAGTAGCACTAACAAAATAAACCATCTTGGGAGATGGGCTAAACCAGGTTGAGGGTAACAGATGAGAAACAAATCTCTTGGTTAGTGTGGTGTCTACTCCAAGCATGTGAAGAATTCCCCAGATAGAATGGGAAGATGAGACTAATTTGTCCTAACAGCCATGAAGGTGGCTGAAAGCAGAGGATGCTGAGCCCTTAGATCTCCGTCAGCCATTGAAGATGCCAAGGTCTGTCTAGCAATTACACTAGCTTCCACTGAACTGGAAATACTCTAGGGCTCCTAAGCAGCTTTGTTCCTGCATGTCTAAGGCCATGGACTAGCTACTGACTGCATCATAAAATTTCAATACAATCAATTTTTGGCTTTAAATACTAGTCCAATGTTTGAAATGTCTAAATTGTTTCTCATTTCTCTGGCTGGCTGTTGACATACCACCAAAGCTATCCATTTAGAAAGCATTTTCTGCTAAAGTGGTTTTCAATTAAGCAAAATCATATAATCAACAAGTTTTAGAGTTGGTGGAGATTTTGGTACAACCCATACTGCAAATCTCTCTTTGAATCGGTACAGGGAAGTTATAAAAGACTTTGTAAAGACAGAGATAGGGTGAATAAAACTCAATTCCAGCTATAATCATGATTACTGCTATGTCAGTATAACACCTCGTCAGGCAAGCAGTAGTAAAAATCTCATCAAGGGGAGCTACCCATGTGGCAAGCTAAGAGATTCTCTAAGCTGCAACCAGAAAGGCATTCTGAATAAAAGAGACTACCCCAAATAGACTTGTTGCTTCCATCATGATCAAGTTAATGATGTCAGAAGGTTCCTTTATAGGAGAACATTTTATAGGGTCTTTAACAAGGCTTCCCCATGCATCTATAAATGTGAGATTAACCCTTAAATAAAAGGTTTTTGCATTTTTCTTTACTACCACACCGCTGTTGCCAATTTTCAGGTGCTCACATATTCAAAATTGGCAGTTAAAGAAGAGTTATAGGGTGAAAGATCATTTATTGTTTGGAATAAAAAGAAGGCAGGAGGAAAATAAATATAAATTGTAAAAACAGAGCAAGTGAAAGACCCTACAAATTATAAAATTGGGGAAGGCTGATAGATAGTGGCTGCTTGCCTATGGGTAGAGTTGTTTTGCATCCCTGGATAGGAAACATCAATGGGGGCCTCTATACTTAAGACCATGCCTGAACTAACATCAACTGGGGGGGGGGGTGTAGGAGTTGGTTGTGCTCTGCCATCTTAGTAGTAAGAACACAGGGAGCTAAGAAAGCCTGAACTAAGTATGAGCTTATACAAGAGAGCTGGAGGTCAGATTAGTGGAGCCCATTACATGGCCTGAATTAAAGAAACTGGCACTAAAAAAAATGTCAGGCAGAACCAAAAGGAGAAGAGTCTCTGGAAAGGGTTCGGGTCATGTACCTGAAAGAGAATTTACTACAAGAAGCTAAAACAGACAGCTGCAGGAATATATTGATGGATGAAGGGACAAATAAATCATACAGAAGGAGACTAGAAGTAATACCATTATGATAGCTAGACAGTGAGGATGAAAAAGATGCCACTGTGGTCATTAAAGCAAAGGGGCCCCGAGGAGGTAAGATTCAGGCCATGAGACAATCCAATACTACACCCAGACTGAAACATGGCTTTTATGAGTTTGGGACAGAAGAGGAGAATAGGGGATCCTATCTCCCTAAGAAATGTTATGACGGAGAAAGAAGGGAAAATCTTTGCAGGCATCCCTCTTAGAGTGCTCTGACCACTGAGTAACTGCTTTTCTATCTTTGCTGGGGTTTGCTGTAGAATCCCTAGCAGGGTTGGAGCTGGGACAGGGGAATGTGGTTATACTTATTCACAGAGGCAACCTTTCCATTTATTTCCCTCACCAGGCTACACTTCTATGCCCCAGGACCCTGCTGGGATGGTAGAGAGATGCTGGCCAGGCTTGAAGAGACACCTGCAGAGCCACGATTGGAGGCTATCCTGCAAAATCACTGGCTGTGCCTGAAATCCAACTGTGAACAAAGAGTCTCCAACTTGTCAAAAAAAAAAAAAAGGCACTCATATGTTAATGTCTGCTCCACAGCAGCCACCTCCCAGGGAACTGAAAACTTACTAGAGCCCTTTTTGTTCAAGAAGTGGATAATAGAAAATAAGGAATTTATGGAAGATTTTATATGGAAAAGACAGAGCAAACTAAGGTTCTCTCTTGGTTCCAGCTACAGTTATGACCACTATCTGATCCTAGTCAGTAGAATCATAGTAAACACCTAGTCAGCCAGAAAATGGCATGAACTTTACAAGGTGAATTCCCTTTTCTTTAACTGATGACAGATCTATGTGACCTTCTAAGTTGAGTGCCTATGGATAAATGGAATAAAAGAGACTACCCTATAAAGACTCATTAAAACTTCCATTTGATGGAATCAGAGAACCCAGAAATATCCTATTCAGGCAGACATTTTGCAAAATTTGTACTGGAGCTTCTCCTTGCCTTTTACATGTTAACTTTATTCCCTCAAAGTTCTTTTTTAAATTTGTTCATTTTTATTACCTATCCATTCTGGACTAGTTCTCCTACAATTCAACTTTGAAAAGTTCTGTTGGGTATAAGAGGCCAAGATGGGGCACTTTCTTCACCACTAACCCTTTAAGTGGCTTGGAATAGCCTATTCAATCTTGTCTTGGCATCTCTGGCTACCTTATTAGGTTTTTATTTCTTTCTCTAAATGTAGGTAGTTAAATAATGATCAAGAAAGTTAATTTTTTTAGGAGACTTTGGGAATTTGGAGTTCCTATCTTCCTCAGTGTCAACTGTACTTCAGGAGGAAGTGTCCTTGCAACTACTATAGTGCTATTTGGAAAGGATGACCACTCACAAGAGGAGAAGTCAAACTCCTGGCCCTTTCTGGACCAGAAGACATTTGCTTGAGAGGATTGATGGTACAACATGCTACTTTAAATAAGTCCAAAATGTCTCAAATTTAAATATTTTTTAAAATTCTCTAAGGATAGTTTAATAGCACTCATTAGTGCTTCATGTTTAAGTTGTTTTCAATGTTTGCTTGAGTCTTGCATTTCTTGTTTGAAGGAAATAAAAAGCTGTTCTATATTTAATATACATTTTGTAGATAGCACCTTCCTACTCTCCTTTGAGATGTGAGTCAAGTCTAAGCTTTAAGTGGTTCTTCCTAGGCTTTTGGAGCAGGGGTATAAACAAGAGAATTAGAAAAAGAGAGTACCTCTTTATGGAAGTTAGGCTCTCCAGTACTGAATTCAATCTGTGTTTGACCTAAAAGCTTATTCAGAGCCTTACTGGGCCCAGAAGACTACTATTACAAAAAGACACTTTAAAGTGAATATAATTTGAAATAAACCGTGATCTCTGTAAACATCCTCCCCAAGCTCTCAGTATTTTTATTCTCATCTCCTACCTTCCAAATCACTGCTTTTACATGTCAGAGGTTTTTGTGGACTATTTATTAGTTTTGCTGCAAATTTGGTAATCAAGAAAATTACAAAATAAAAAGGTTAGAAGGATCTTAGAAATGATATAGTGCAGTGGTCTCCATATGTTTTTGATCACACAATAAAAGAGAAAATGTGGTGTCTGCACCCCTGATGTATGTATATTTATTTGTAAACTATATGAATGTACTATTATCTTAATGATTTGGGGCATTAAAAATTAACAAAAATAGACATTTTAAAAGAATGAAATATATGAGCCTAGAATTAAGAGTCACTAGAATCAGTTGAGTAGAGAAGGGACCTACACAAATTTAACTTCACAAAATCACTTTGAAAGGTACATCAAATGAAACATCTGTGAAGTGCTTAACACATTCCTGGTACATAGGCACTTAATAAATACTTTTTTTCTTTTCCTTACTATCCTCCTGTATGAAGACAAATTGGTGATGAGATAAATTTGAGACAGGAAGAACAATGAAGTGATGAGGGTCAGATTTGGGTAGGAGCTATGGGAAGAGAGAAGGGGACAGATAGGCCAGATATGGTAGAACTGACAAGATTTATCAAGTGACTGGATATGTGGGGTGAAGGAATGAAAAGAGTCAAAGGTGTCACTGAGGTGATGAGAACCTAGTTGATTAGAAGGATGATCGTGCTTTTGAAAATGATGGGTCAAGTTTGAAAGAGACATGGATTAAGAGGCAATGCTAATGTAACTTTAATGCAGATCACAATTCATACATAATGAAAAGTGGCTCATACCAGCAAGTTGAGCTGAAAGATAAAATTTTCCTAATGGCATCTGTATGATTTCTGCTGTGGGTAAGTGGAAGTACTGGCGAGCTGAAACTACATCAGAATCAGGGGGAGGAAGATTGATAGCTTGTACAGCAGAAAGAAGGGGTCTCAAAATAGAGAAGTGGTAGGGAATATTGGTAGATATGAACCATGATTGAATATTGCAGTGGAAGGAAGCAAACCATCTGCCTATCCTGTGACTGGCTAAGTAACATACCCTTCAGGCCAGTGTATTCACAAGGTCCTAGCCTCTATTTGGAGAAAAGTGATTTATAGACCATAGAGTGTATATAATATATGAAGGTATCTTTTTTATTTGTCACAGAAACCCAAAGTATTGGAAAAAGTGATGGACTTGAAATCAGGAAGGTCTCAGTTCAAATGCTGTCTCTTATTTATGAGCTTAGTCAACATGGAAAAATCTTTTATTCTCTCGGAGGCTCACTTTCCTCATTTGTAAAACTAATGTGTATATAAAGGGATTTATAAATGTGAAATCCTAAATGTGTGTGCATATATGTGTATATGTATACATATCTAATATTGAACATGTACATTTTATAGGAATACAGTACAGGTTCTTTGGCTCTGCCAAGTTTTGGAATGCACTCTACCAACACAGATCCATTCAAACCTCTCTATGACTTAGTTGCCACATCATGGGAAGTATGAGGCACAAAGAAATTGTAATTTGACAGGGTCACATATTTACAGAGTAGTAACTAGAAAATCTGTACTTGGGGCAACTTCCAAAAATGTATCCAATACAATGAACAAGAAATGCACCTCCATTTAGAGGGGGAGAAGCAGGCATGAAGCTCTGAGTGAGAGGCTGCCCATTCGGGCTCCTTTATTCAGCATTAATAGAAATTAAAGCTAGTTGTTTATTTATGTGTGGCATCCGATAATCATGATTACTAGGGGCTAAAGAAACACTAGCAGTTGAGGGGATTAGTAAAGGTAGTGCAGAAATAAGTATCTGAGCTGAGTTTTCGAGGATCCTTAAGATTCTAAGAAGCAGCACAGAGGAGGGGGTATATTGCAGATAAAGACACAGAGATGAGAAGCAGAGTTCTTTGTACGAAGAATAGCACTTTTGTACTATGTGATTAGACTAGGAAAGTCAAGGGAAGTAATGTGTAAGTAGGCTGGAAAGATAATTTAGCAACAGGTTTTAAATGCTAAGGGGAAGTCTTAAATTGGGATCTGTGAATTAAAAAAAAAATTCTGATAATGCTGTTTCCATATAACTGTTCTCCTTTAGAAGCAGGAAGATCAACATTCAAAATCAGCCTCAGATATATATTAGTTGTATGACCCTGAGCAAGTCACTTAATCTTTGTATCTCTCACTTTCTTCATGTATGAAATGGGGATAATAATAGCATCTACCTCACAGGGTTCTTGTGAGGATTAAATGAGATAAAATTTATGAGGAACTTAGCACTTGGCATATAGTAAATGTTCATTTCCTTCTTTCCTTTATAATACTCTATATCTTGTTTTATGCTTAAAAATAAAGGGCCTCAATAGACTGTTAATGGGCTCCCAAGGAGATAAGGGAAAAAGAAAGAGAACCTCTCTGTTACAAGATATTTATAGCAATTCTCTTTGTAGTGTCAAAAAACTGGAAATTGAGGTAATGTACATTAACTGGGATATGGCTGGACAAATTATAGTATATGATTGTGATTAAATATTGCTGTATCAAAAGAAATGGTGAATAGGATATTTTTTTAGAGTATGAAACAAGTAGAACCAAGAGAACATTATAAATAGCCATAGGATTAACATCCACCTCCAGAAGATGAACTGTAAAATTGAAACATGGAAGACACAATTTATATATATATATATACATACATATACATATATATTTATGTATGCATATCTTTTTGGCAGGTGATACCTTCTATGGTAGGGGTCCACAAACTATGGCCCGCAGACCACATGCAGCCCCCTGAGGCCATGTATCCGGCCCCCACCAAACTTCTAGAAGGGGCACTTCTTTCACTGGTGGTCAGTGAGAGGAGCACAGTATGTGGTGGTGCCTCAAAACACGGCACCACTCATGTACAGTACTACTTCCGGTGACATAATCCTTTGGTGGCACCTTTTTCTGAGAGGAACTGAACAAGAATGAGAAGCCATGCAAAGGATTATGTGGCTGCACAATGGAAGACGCCAGCATGGTGTGAGTGGCGATCTGGGGGAGGGGATTCCGCACTGTGTATACTGCTGCCCAGTATAGTGGTGGCAGTACTGGGCCTGTGCAAGGTTTGACAGGCCCATCACAGCCAGCCCTGCAGCCTCCTCTATCCCAGACAGTGGTATACAGATTTGTTCAGTTTTTTTTTAATAGTCTGACACTCCAACAGTCTGAGAGACAGTGAACTGGCCCCCATGTGTAAAAAGTTTGGAGACCTCTGTTCTATGATGTGGGGAAGTAAGTACTGAGATACCTCAGAATAAATTCTACTAAATAATTTTTTTAACGAATTAAAAAAAAAACAAAAATCTTTTGACCTCCCCATTCTTTCAAATTTTCATCACATCTTCTCCTTTTGACTCTTAAATCATGGAAAGAAAAGCCTATTTTAGCTGTATTT
Source organism: Monodelphis domestica (assembly GCF_027887165.1). Lineage (NCBI taxonomy): Eukaryota > Metazoa > Chordata > Mammalia > Didelphimorphia > Didelphidae > Monodelphis > Monodelphis domestica. The sequence continues at coordinate 287,338,804 of NC_077227.1, forward strand.
AATTCCTCATTACCAATTCATCCTTACAATCTGATTATAGACCTAACTATTTAAAAAATTGTCTCCCAAAGGTCACCAATTACATTGGTAGATGAACTAAACAGGTGTATAATACTTAACACCTATTGTAACAATTAAAATTAGTTTCTCTGCTAAAAGTATTATATTTTTATGAGATTTATTAAAGATTATTAGAATTAAGAAATAAGGAAAATAAAAAGTAAGAAAGCACATGCAACCTACATCTTATCTGCTAGGTAGAGAGCCACGTGTGCCTAGAAGCAGAAGCCGAGAGAGAGGCCAAGTAGGCAGAGAGTCAGTTTAAATACAAATTGTGTTCTCACACTCAGGTGAGGACTCAGGGTAATATTATAGGGAATTCTGGGAACTACCAAGAACTTCTTGGAATTGAAGTCTGGGGTTCAAATCTCCATTTTACATTATCAAAAACATTAAACTGCTGCTATGCTTGTAACACTCAAGTATTCAATTTGTCAGCTGGGGAAGCCTACTTAGAAATAACAATTTATTCTCTCTTTGATTGATCAGAGCTCCAAATGAGCACTTTATTCATTTAATAACTCAGCTGGGTGATACAGTGAATAGAGTGCAGAATCTGGAGTCAGGAAGATCTGAGTTCAAAACTGCTCTCAGACACTTGCTAGCTGTGTGACCCTTAACAAGCCACTTAACCCTGCTTGTGTCAGTTTCCTCATCTGTCAAATTAGATGGAGAAAGAAAAGGGAAACTACTCTAATATCTGGGCCAAGAAAACCCCAAAATTTGTAAAAGGCAAAGAACTGAACATGACAACTGAACAATGGCACTCATTTAACTGGCTAGTGTTGCCCTAATAAGGATATTTCATAACTATATAATAAAATCCTCCTTACTCTTGGACCAACAATTGCTTTCACTTCTCATGCAAGTAAGGTAAATATTTTTTAAGCTAGGTTTCAACAATATCTGAGTTGAGCAATTACCAGAAGAACAGGCTGGTTTTTGAAGAAGTAGAGGAACTAGAAGAGATCATATTGCCAACATTTGATGGATTATGAAGAAAGTAAGAGAGTTCCAGAAAAAACATCTTTTGCTTTATTGATCATGCTAAAAGTCTTTGACTATAAAGATCACAATAGAATGTTGCAAGTCTTCATAGAGAAGGGAATATCAGATCATCTTACTTGTACGTAGGTCCAGACGCAAGTTAGAACTGAACATGAAAAAAGTGATTGGTTTAATATTATTTAACTTATATGCAGTGTACATCATGCAAATGTCGGCCTGGATGAATGTAAAGCTAGAATTAAGGTCATTGGGAGAAATAACCATTTCAAATATGCAGAAGATACCATCCTGATAGCAGAAACTGAAGAAGAGTTAAGAAATCTCTTGATGAAAGTGAAAGAGGAAATTGTAAGAAAAGCTCTATATTAAAAAATAAAAACATCAAGATCTTCACAATTTGTCCCATCACTTCCTGGCAAAGAGGGAGAAAAAAATGAAGAAATATCAGATTTTGTATTCTTGGGCTCAAAGATCACTGTAGATGCCAACTGCAACCATGAAGTTAAAAGACACTTGATCTTTGAAAGGACAGCTGTGGCAAATATGAGCTGCATACTAAAAAGCAGAGACATTATCTTGCCAACAAGGGTCCATATAGCAAAGTTATGGTTTTTCCCAATATTAATGTATGATTGTAAGAAGCGAACTATATGGAAAGCTGAGCACTGCAGAATCAGTGCTTTAGAATTATGGTGCTGGAGAAGACATTTGAAAGGCCATTGGATAGACAAGATATTAAACAGTCAATACTTCAAGAAATTAATTCAGACTATTAACTGGAAGGTCAAATACTGAAGCTAAAGTTTAAATATTTTGACAAGATAATGAGAAGACAGGACTCATTGGAAAAGACCCTAGTATTGGGAAAGATTGAAGGCAAATGGAGAAGGGGATGGCCAAGGATCAGATGGATAGATAGTATCATGGAAGCAACAAACATGAAGTTGGACAGCCATTAAGAGATAGTGGAAGAAAGAAGGGCTGTGGGGTCAAGAAGAATTGGACATGGCTGATCAATAATAGTATCATGAAATAAGTCAAGCAAATAGGAAAAGTAGACATTTAAAGGGGTCAAACCTAGACATGTCCTTCAGAAGTGCTTCCACAACAGCTCAGTAAAGCTATTCAATAAGATGTCTCTGGCCTATGCAACCCTTTGCCTTAAAGTCATACAGATCAATAGACTTTCAGAGATAGGTAGATTGGAGTTTGGGTGGGCTATATGGAAATCTAATCCAAGGACCATCTGAATATACATTAGAGTATATATATGTGTGTATATATATATATATATATATATATATATATATATATATATATATATATACCAAATAAAAACAGCAATGATAGCAGCTAACATTTAGAGCTTGAATAGTGAAGGGTAGTTTTTCAACATCTCATGAGTTTATCAATGGCTACATCCTTGTATTGATAAATTTTCAACATCAAGGAGTTTAAATAAACATACGCATGTACTTTTGTAGGTTTTGAAAATCTCTATCTTGGATACTTAAAAAGAAGTCTGATTATTATTTTCAGTATCAGAAACCTAAAAATGATATCAAGAAGACACAAATATTAAAGAGTCAAATCACATACTTTCTCCTCAATTTCCTTAACTGTCATATTGCCACATTTTTTTGTATACTATCTTTTCTTTACTTTCTATGACAAGGTACTTGCCTAGTTCTGTTCCTACTTATCTAATCACTCTACCTGGATCTTTGCTGAAATTCTCTTCCTCCTGAAATCTTCCTAAATATGAATGGTCCCCAATGTTTGGGCCCTGGCCGTCTCCATTGATATTTTTATTCATGCTCTGGATTTACTTATTACCTCTGCATAGAAAATTTCCAAATTTATATAACCATACCTAATTTCTCTCTGGAACTTCAATCTTATGTCCTAGGGCAGTGATGATGGACCTTTTAGAGATGGAATTCTGTGCTCTGCCCTCACTACACTCCCCAGACTGAAAAGTCCTGGGTTGCCCTCTTCCCCTCCCCCCACCCTCTTACACAGGGGAGAAAGTACTTCCATTGGGCTGCTGGGTGGAAGAGCAGATGAAGTGAAGAATGTCCTCAGCTAGTGTAGAGAGGGATTGGGGTGTGGCCCAACTGCTCCTCTCCCCTCCAGGTTTGTTTAAATTAAATCAACAAACATTGATTATTTACAGAAATTTATCTTCCTGCAAGATCAGATGAACTCTGAAACTCACAACTCTGAAGTACCCTCTGTCCCTCAGGTCCCTTCCTTCTATTAATTGGTGAGGAAGGAGATCACAGATAGCTCCTCCCAAATCTTCCATTTAAGGAGGGCTTCCCATTTTACAGTTGAGGAAAGTAAGACAAAGAAGTTAAGTAACTTGCCAAGAAATTGAAATTGAACTAAATTCTTCTGGACTTTACAACTTAAATAAATCAAAATATTTTGATTAGACCTCTAAGAAAGGAAAGATCACTTCTAAGAGTATATGGTAAGGGCTTCATTGAAAAAATTGGCATTTGACTTGAACTTTTAAGTATGGAGTGGGATTCCATCAAGTAAAATATGGAAAAAGACCATTCTAGTCATGGGGAACTGTAGGCAAAAGCAAAGAGGTGTAAAATATATATAAACAGTAGACTAGTTCATTTTGGCTGGACTGGAGGTCACACTTAGGGCAATAGTGGGTCAGAAAATTAGGGAGACACTAAATTTCAAAGGGCCTTGAGAGCTGGCAAACAAGTGTATACTTCATAAAGTAGAAAAGAGGGAAACCATAGAAAAAATCATTATAATCAGGGGCAGAAGGCTGCATAGAGTACAGTCTCTGACAATACAAGTATAAAATGTGTGTAAGATAACTACACTCATATTAGCACCTCACATTTTTCACATAAAATATACTAAGCACTCTACAAACACCTATTCTCTGGACTGCTTTGCTCATGGCAGTCTAACTTCTCAGAAAAGATCCACTACTAAATTAGTATACGCAAATTCTCCAGGGATCCTAGAATTATCCTCATTGTTGAGAAATACAATCTCTCTTCTCACTATGCTAGGTCTTCAGTCCTCACTGGCACACAAAACAGCCACTCACAATGATGACTCAGATATTATATATAATTATTTGCTTAGGAATAAGGCAAAAGAATTGATAACATTAGAGGTGCTTATATATTAAAGCAAATGCAAAAATACTAGCCACATTATAATCTACACATAAACCTGGGTCACAATATTCCACCAAATGAACTTAGTATCTGAAGGGGTCAGTGAACACACACTTAAAAAACCTGGCAAGGAAACACAGGAAGGGGTAAACTCACAACTCTCAACTGCAAGTTTTGCTATTATTGATCCATCCAAGAATATCTCTATACCATATTAAACCATTTCTCTGCAACTGTTTGTCTGTTGTTCCTAACTGCTACTGGTTATACATAGTCCCTTCCCTTCCCTTCTCAAACTGATACAGGATTTACAAGGTTTTTCAATTTAAAATCACTGTCAAAAGGATATTGGATAACTGTTATACTATTCCATTGGCTAACAGAATCTTTTAAACCAGAGAACTGTGAAACAAATCACTAACTTTTCTTAGGCAACACAAACAATACTATCCAACTGTTCATTAATTAGAGTTTAAAATGATTATCCAAAAAGAACAGAACTCACATCAAAACAAATCAGGTTAACTCTCTGTGAAAGGAAATTCAGTCTTCAGCCTTCTTCTGCTCACAAGGATTCTGTATCATCTAATTAGATTTCAGCATTTTTTCCTTTATGGCAAGATAGAGTAAAATTTCCTTCTCCTTTCTGTTTCCCCTCTCATACCAAAGGGGGCAGCAAAAAGTAATAATCTCTAATCTAATTCTTCACCTCTGAAATTCTAGGTGGTAATGAAGTTTAGGAGCTAGACCTCTAATCTTTATTCAGCCTTAAGACTTAGTAGCCAAAGCTTTCTTGTTAGCAAACTGATCCTTATGCTGGCTTGTTCAAACACCTTCAGAAAAGCTGCTTTTTAACCTCATATTTAACTTTTCCTCTCCATTTTTTGACCACTCTAGCCTCACTCTCCATTGCCTTCCCTGGCTTAAATCAGTCTTACCTTCAACTTATAAGGTAATAAATTGCCAAATTTCCCCTATAAAATTAACAATATTTACTTAATCATCTCTCAGTCTCCAATATGAAAATTCATTTTCTAAATTACACTTTTTCTCAGTCTTAAAATAAGCTATATGCCAATGGGCCTGAGAAAAAATTCCCTGAAGCAATCACTTCTCAGACCAGTCCTTCACATTCTATATCTCTAAAATTATGCTTGTTCACAGTTACAGATTTTAACAAATTAAAATTCTCTGCCATTTTAAATAAACAGATCTTACAAGGATGTAAATTTTAAGCTTGTTTTATAAATCATCTTCTGTCCCAAATTCTTCAAATTACACTATAAAATTATTTCTATGTATATTTTAGTAGCTTCTTTATTAACAAATTTCTTTTACCCCTTTCAGGCAACAAATTGCATAACTATAAAAGAGGTAAAACTTTCCTTCTTTTACCAATAATTTACATGAATAGCAAGGGCAAAACAAGTCAAACATAATTTTCAGTACACTGGTGTCATTTAGCAATGAACAAAAAATAAAGTTGACCCACTAGTCATTTTTGAAAAAACAAATAGAAGAAAATAGTCTTCAATTTGAATTCCGAGCTTAGCATTTCTCTCTGGAAGTAGATAGCATGCTTCTTCGTTAAGTCCATTGGAATTTTGGAGAGTCACGGTGCAGATGGAATTACTAAATCTTTCATAGCTGGTTCTCCTTATAATGTTGCTGTTATTCTATAAATTGTCCTCTAAGTTTTACTGATTATGTTTGGGTAAAAACTTAAATTCTACATAATCAAAATCATGCCTTTTAGCTCCTATGAACCCCTCTTATCTCTTGCATGGTCATGAACATTTGTCCTATCAGCTGACCTGACAGATAATTTTTTTCTATGCTCAACTAATTTGCTTATAACTTTTTACATCCAAATCTTCTACCTATTTTGAGCTTATAATCCTGGTAAATTGTGTGAGACTGTGCTAGTTTCTGACAGACAGCATTTCAATTTTCTCAACAGTTTTTAGCAAATAGTGAGTTCCTGCTTCAATAACTGGGATCTATGTTACTAATATGATACTATTCTCATTTGTTTCTGTATATGATGCACCTAATCTATTCTGACCACCCTCTATATTTCTTACAAAATATCAAATTATTTTCATCTTTGTATTATAAGTTGAGACCTGGTGCTAATAGTCCCCTTTCCTTCCCATTATATTTTCATTGATTTCTTTGATATTTGGAACCTTTTGCTTTTCCAGATCAATTGTCACAATTTTCTCTCCCTTTATAAGGTAATTCTTTGGTAATTTGAATGTAATGGCACAGAATTAGTAAATTAATTTAAGAAATACGTTTTTTTTATTATTTAGGTTGAACCTATCCATGAGCAATTAATTTTTCTCTAATTATTTACATGTGCCTTTATTTTTATGAAATGTTTTTAAATTTTGTTCATATACTTCCTGAGTGCATTACCAGGCAGATTTCCAAGTATTTTATACTTGCTGTAGTTATTATAAGTATAATTTCTGTTTCTGTCTCTTCTTATTTGTTGGTAAGAAAAAGAAATGCTGATAATTTTTGTGGGTTAACTTTCTAGCCAGCAACTTTGATAAAATTATTAATTATTGTATTTAGGTTTTTAGGTGATTCTCTAAGATTTACCAAGTCATTTTTTTGTTGCTATTCAGTATTTTCAGTTGTGGTTGACTTTTTGTGACCCCATTGGAGCTTTTCTTAACAAATATACTGGAAAGGTTTGCCATTGCTTTCTCTAGCTCATTTACTAAGTAAATCAGTATACTTTTTGCAAAGAGTGAATAGTTTTCCTTTTGCTTATGCTTAGTCTGTCAATTTCTTGTTATTATAGATAACATTTCTATAACAATGCATAATAGTATTGGTAATAATGGCCATCTTTGCTTTTTCTCTGATTTTATTTGAAGGGCATCTAGCTAATCCCCATTAGAGGTCTTGGTTTTAAGCATATACTAATTTATAATTTTAAGGAAAACTCCAACTATTCCTGTGCTTCACAGTATTTTAATAAGGATTGGTATTCTATTTTGCCAAAATGTTTTCTGTATCTATTGAAATAATCATTATTTGTCATTTTGTTGTTAATATGGTCAATTATGCTGCAATCATAATATTGCATAGGTCTGATATAAATCCACCCAGTCAGAGTGGACAATTCTTATGGCAATATTCTTTCTTTACTTAATATTTTTCATACAGTTTAGGTAGGGTTAGAATTGTTCTTTGAAAATTTAATGGAATTTACTTATAAATTTATGACTTTATTTAACCTTACAGAGTTTGTTTATGGCTTATTTGTGTATGGCTTTTTCTAGACAAGGTGATTTAAGTATTTATTTCCTCATAGTCGAATGTGGGCAATTCGAATATTTATGAGTATTCATCAATTTCAGTTAAACTGTCATTTTTATTGTCAAATAGTTGGACAAATAGCACTTATTCACAACCTTCCTTAGTTGTGAATACACCTTTTTCATTTTTGATACTGGTAATTTAGTTTTATTCTTTTTTTAAAATCTAATAAATAACCAGTAGTTTATCAATTTTATGGAGTCTAAAAAAAGTTCCTGGTATTATTTGTTCACTAATATTGTTGTTTTAAATTTAAATTTTCAATTTTCTAAATCTCTTCTTTGACTTTCAAAATTTCTAGCTAGGTATTTGATTCAGGGCAGGTTATGTAAGCATTTAGATACACGGATTTTCTCCTTAGTAATAAAATGTTTGTCCTTTGCCTTCTAGAATATTATATTACAAACCTTCTGTTTGTAGTGGCTATTAAATTTTGGGTGACTCCAAGTGTGGTTCAGTTAGTTTTGTACTTGGAATTTTTTGTTTCGGGATGCTTGAGGTTATTTTTTTCTTGATCAAGGATCTCTGAATTTTGGCAAAAATGTACCTAGGAATTTTCACTTCGGCATATCAAGAGATAATCAGTAGATTGTCTCACTTTCTATTTTGTTTTCTGGATCTAGAGTATTTTGATAGTTCTCCTTTTTAATTATTTAAATATGAAGTCTAGGCTAGTTTTTTCATAATTTTCAGGTAGTTGAGTGATTTTTAAGTTACCTACCCTTTATTTTCTAGGTCAGTTGTTTTTCTTAGGAGATATTTTACATTTTTCTTCCATTTTGTTTTAGTCCTTAAACTTTTATTATTTCTTGATATCTAATGGAATTTTTGTTTTCTCTTTCATCATTTCTCATTTTTCAAGGAGTTTATTTTTTTCAGGAAGATTTTGTACTCTTTTACTGAACTATTAAATCTCTTTTAATATATTTCTTACAATGCTCTCATGTGGTTTTTAAAACAGTTTTTTAGCTATTTCATTAACTCTCCTGGGTTTATTGTTGTACTTGCTAATTTACATTTTTCATCTAGGCTTTGCTTGTAGATGTTTTCACATATATCATTGCATTCTGTTTGATTTTGAACTTCCTTGTCACAATGGTAACTTTATGGCTAGCCTCTTTTATTTTTGTTTACTTATTCATTTTTCCAAGCTATTTCTTGACTGTGGACTGCAGGGGAAAGAAGAGAGGGATGTCTGGTCTGAGCTTCTGTAATTTTTATGTCCTCCCCAATGCTTTCACAGCTCAAACTAAGAGCCTGCAGGTTTTTCATGCTTCTTAAATGCTTCTAGGGAGAGATCTGTTTAGTGCCTTTCCAATCCTAGCTTTGCAAATTAGGTTTGGTGGCTTATGTTTAGTTGAGTTTCAGTATACTGTTGCTCAACTCAAATCAATGTTAATCTGATAGGAAGTCCTATAGGTTCAAAACAGAACTTGGCTTCTTGTTTGGTATTAGTCTCCTGATTATTCCATTGCAGATTTATATGTTAGGCTAAATATCAGAATTCAGTTGTTGCCCTGGTCCTAAGCTTAGAGATACACAGCTAAGTTTCTAGAATTTGTTCTGTAATTCAATATTCAAGTGACCTCTCTCTCCTCACTTGCTAGCAGCAGAGCCACTCTGAATTGAATCTATGATCTGAAACTGCATAATGAGTGACAGAGTTGCCAGATGGCACCAATTCTTATTCAAAGTTTCTGGTCTTGGGTTCTCTTTCTGCCCTGGGTTGCTTTTTTGCTCCAGTGGTAAGACTCAAGCTCCTTTACCATCTCTGGATGCTGAATACTCCTTGCTAGCCTATGCTCTAGTATCCATAGACCTCTGTCTTCTTAAAGTGCCCTAGGATAGGAAATGAATCACTGTGATTTTTATTGGCTTTTCCATCAAAATCAGTCTGGCACATTTTTTAGGTTGCTATGGAAGAGATGTGTTTGAGTGCTAAGGAAAAAAAGGGTTTCTCTGACTCTGGCATAATGGCTCTGCCTCCACTTACAGTCATCAAAAGGGAGAAGAAACAAAAGGATCACTATAAGGTTATGTTTGATTCTTCCAACAAGGAGAAATTACTTGCTAAGTGGAAATAAAGAGAAAGGAAAGTGATTAATTCATAACAGAATTTTCAATAACAACAAAAAAAATTTAGAATTGCATAACATGCACAACAAATCTCAAGTGATTGAATGATTGATTAGCTGATTTCAAAGGTATCAAGAAAGTATAGATAGGGTCCCAGGAACTAAAATTATAAAGGAAGTCATCCCAAGAGGGATGTTAAACAGGAATAAATGAACCAAATGAAGTAAAATAAGAATAATTAATGAATTCACCCATGGAGAGAAAACGGATAGCAGAGAGGATTAAAAAAAACAGGACCTGACAATGTATGGTTTATAAGAAAAACACTGAAAATGAGAGACATATATAGAGTGCAAGTGAGGGGCTAAAATAGAATATAAATATGTCTCAGTTGAGTCTCAGAGGAGGCAGGAGTAACAGTTATGATCTCTGACAGAACTGGGGCTAAAATGGATACAACTAGAAGGAAGAAAAAGGGTAACTATATTATGGTGGGGGCTATTATGGATAAGGAAGTATTATCAATATTGGGCCTGTATGCACCAAGAGTTATAGCATCAGGATTTTTTAAAGAAAAAAATAAATGAGATATAGATGGAAATAGATAATAAAATAATAATAGTGTCAGACTTTAATTTTCCTCTCTCAGAACTAGAAAAATGTAACCAAAAAAGAAAAAAGAAAAAACTTAAGGAGATGAATAGAACCTTAGATAATCCAACTATGGTAAATATCTGGAGAGCTCCCACATACTTGCATGAGGCTAATAGTAGATTTCAGACTGAGTATATACATAATCCAAACATATTTTTTTATGGAAAAACAATTTTTTAGAGAGCATAAATATTTTGCAAAAGTCTTACTTTAATACTCATCATACTATATAGGCAATTTGGAATTCCTGAAGGATTGTGGCATTGGAACAAAAGTTCTACTGGAAAGACTTGGTTATGGAAAGAGTAAGATCTTGGCAACATAAGAATCAATCTCATTAAATATGGTCTTGGTAATGTATATCAACTGAGAACCAGAAAAATTAAATTGATCAAATTAAATCCTGATAGGAACATGGAGAAGCAAGCCTAATATTATATTGGTAGAGCAGCTATGGATTGTTTTTGAGGAAACAAGATGGAAATAAATATTAAGAACTCTAAAGCTGTCCATACTCATTGATCTAGGGATTCCATTACTAGGATTAGGCCCTAAGGGAATTATTGAGAGGGTAAAAAGTTGTGTATGTATGAAAATATTCCTGGAAGCTTTGTTTGTAATAACAAAATAACAAGGATTCAATGATTGGTATAAATGGTTGAATAGTTTATGATTTCAGAATGTAATAGATTGAATTATTATTAAAAATAACAAATATTGGGAATATAAGGAAATATATATAAGATGAAAAGAGAAAAAAAGAATAAGAATAACACATACTATAATTACATAAAAAAGCAGCCACAAAATTGAGAGAATAAAGTATCAAAATAAAACAAGTCCAAAGGGAATTCAAAAGCAGAGGATATTTATATTAGCACACATATATAATTTACAAAATTTTAAGCAAATTGTAAACAATGTGGAGTTTGGGGTTTTACACATAATTTTTACACAACTGGTTTTTTTTTAATGTGCTTTTGGTGGTGGTCACTAAGTATATAATTTACAAATTGGGACATTTTGCATGAATGCGAATGATCATGCGAAATGAATGTGAAACATGAATGCAAATGATCAACAGATTTTTTTAAATTCTATAGTCTGAACTTCTAGTTAAAGTGAAATGAATAATAAATCTAGTAATTCTTAGTTTATGAATATGAAACCTGAAAATAAAGAAGTTTAAATGTGTATGGATATTTAAGAACCTACATTTCTGTATGTTCATATTTCCAATACCTAGCAACTATTTGAATAGATGTGATCTGTATGTGAGTAAACTATTCATAGTGACTTTCTATTATAATCTTTCTACATAAATGTTTTCTGACATTTCTTGAATAATTAAAAGATAAAAAAAGGGAAAATGTGAAAGGAAATCACTAACTCACTAAAAGAAACAAACTAAAAAATGGAGGTGAGGAGAGGATACTCAATAACATGAGAGAGGAAAAAGAGTGGAAAACTTGTTTTTTTCTTGATGGTAGTATTTCACAATGGATATGAAATACACACAAATTGTGAAATACACAATTCAAGCTGAGATGTGTAAAGGCAGGAAGAATGTATTTTAGAAATCAATCTTTTATTTTAGAACTACAATAAAATAAATATGAAACTAAGATGGAATGGGATGGGGAGGGGGAGAAAGAGTATGAGGAAACAGTACATTGAGGAAGTCCACAAGAAACTCAAACTCTACAGAAAACTGAAATCAAGAAAGGTGAAATAAGAACTGGATTATTTAAGTAATACAAATTATACATATCTAGTACTGATATGATACCTTTATTTTTCCTAAAGAAAAACTGGAAAAAATATGCATCCATTGGAAAAGAAGAGGCATATAACATAATCTTGTGGAAGAAAGAAAAATCAATTGTATATTGAAAGAAGGGTTATAAAATGAATTAGAAAGGAAAATTCAACATCCAGTTGTTTACAGGAAACATACTTAAAATGTAAGAATTTCATAAAGACAATATGATGGAATAAAAAACGTCAAGAAAATCCTCAAAGAATAGCAATCACAGTCAAGGCACTAATGAAAATAACAGATGTTTAACAAAAATGAGAAGAAAATGTATAGTATTTTAAAGGATTGTACATAATGAAATAATATTAATATTAAACACACAAATTAATATTAAACACATACAAATTAAGTATGTAGAAGCTAAATACCAAAAATCAAAACTCGAAACTAATAATTACTGGTAGACCCAAATAGGATGACAGCAAATTTCATTATTAGAGTCTATTGATTCCTTTCCTACCATTTTGTCATTATCAAAGCAGAAATTGGAGGAATTCAGGTCTGACTAATTTGAAAAAAAAAAAAGAAGGAAAACCTGATTCTTGACACCCCTTTTATGCTACTCTGCCACTCTCACTACAAATAAAGAAAACAAATAGATAAAGCTGCACTGAAGGTAGTATGCTCAAAGTCTATACTAATACTATCTTGAAGCATGAGTGAAATAAATGTAGTCTCTAAATATACTTTTCATGAATGAATATTGAATTAATCAAAAATGTTGACAGTTTTATTTTTATTTTCTTTTTAAAAATTCGATATTCAACAAACTATTCTTCCTATTGTACAAGCAAGTACTCTGTACAGATAAAAAGAGACAGAAAATATAAAACTCTATATAAATAATCATTGTTGTTTTTACAAAGTATTGTATAAATGAATGATTGAGGAAACTTTAGAAATGACATGGTCCCAACCTTAATAAAGAATAAGATAAAAACATACCTAAACATAATAAACAATATTTCATAAAAATCATAATAGTGAGTTATAGACTAGAAAATTAAGAAATACATTAAAGGTAGAAACTAAATAGAAATATACTAATACAGAAATGAGATAATCATAATGCAAATGTATAGGAATGAACCTCAGAGACAGAAGCAAAATGATTATGATTTTAAGAAAGGTAAGAATACACTTCCCAGCTGTGTGATCCTGGGCAAGTCATTTGATACCCACTAACTAGCCCTTACCATTCTTCTGCATTAGAGCCAATACACAATACTGACTCCAAGACAGAAGGTAAAGGTTTAAAAAAAAAAGGTAAGAATAAATTATATTATATTTTAATACAATTACATTAAATATAAAATAAAAGTTCTCATGAAAAAGCTTCTTTCAATTCCCCTCTAAAAAAACCCGACATTGACACTATGAAATGAAAGCTTTTAGTTATAAACATCAACAAATCTATTTCTAGTATATTTAAGTAAAACTCCTTAAATATTTTTCTGTCATTTCTTATTTCACATGAAATTTCCTTTTACTAATTATCTATGTACAAATCAAGTATATAAAATCCATTACATGCACATAATTTATAAGAAACTTTAGAGAGTATATTTTTATTATTTTAAAGTTTGGAACACAGGAACCAAAAATTCAATAATGCAGTTTCAGTTTGTGACAGTTCAGTTGTGCTTTTACCATCTGAATAATCTGTCCCTTGTTCCAAATTCATATCCTTGCTGGAGAAACAAACATTTGCCTGTTGGATCATACACAATTCTTTCCTCTGCAGACAAAAATAACATCAAACTCTTCCAGTCGCAACACAAATGGCCCTGTGGTGTCAGCGTGGATTCTGTACTTTGAACTGCAGATATCTGGAAACACTAAGGTTTATGAAACATGATGTATAATGTTTTGTTTTGTTTTTACTCAGAAAAACTGAAACAAAGCAGTAGAATTAATTTCATATATAATATCTAGAAGGACTTTAGAAAATAATGTAGCATTAAGAACCTTGGCAAAAAACCAATAACTGATTATTTATACAATTTGCAGGTTTAAAACAGTGAGTGTTTCCAGATAAACTGCAATTTCCCATGGAAGTATCTGAAATCATATATTGCTCACTTAAGTACTTGATGCCCTACTATATATCTGGGGGTATACAAACACACATACAAAAGATACACACACCCACTTATGTGGGAGTCCTTCCTGAATCACTTCCTTTGTGTCAGAGCACTAACTTATTAAAGAAAGGATAAAAATTTATACTAATCTCAAAGAATAACAAATTCTTAAAAATTCAAATTGACCTATTTAACCATTGCTAAAAATGGGGGAAAAGATCAAGAAATGGATATTGATGCAGATTATCACAACTTTTAAAGTAAAACTGGCATAAATCAATGACCAAACTGAAAAGAGCAAGATCATAAAAAGTACCATAACTAGTAAAAAACTTGATCTTTCCATCCAATGAGAGATAAGGCACTCTAAAACAACATTGTTTTAGAAAACAAATTCCTTTAAAAATATTATAGAGAATGATGAAAAATAATACTACTGCTTCACAAAAGAACAAGAAACAGTCAAAGGCAAGACAAAATTTGTGAAACTTTGGTAAGAAACACAAATAAGCAAAATTATTCTATGGACATTTAAAAATGAAACTGGGAATATCAAGGCAGAACAAAAAAAAAGAAAATATTGATTTAAAAGAGAAAATATCAGCTTAAAAGGACAAAAAATAACTGAAAATAAAAATGATTCTATTGGTCATTGGTTTGAAAATAACATTCATTTTTGAATGTACCCATTTCTCCATCTACCCCATGAGTTTTCCTTTGTAAGCCTGATTTAAAAGGGGAAAAAAAAGAAAAAAAGTAAAATAAATTATTTTGACTACATCAAATTAAAAAGTTTTTGTACAAACAAAACCAATGTAACTAAAATCAGAAGGGTAGCAACAAATTGGGAAGCAATCTTCATAAAAACCTCTGACAAAGGTTTAATTACTCAAATTTACAAAGAGCTAAATCAATTGTACAAAAAAATCAAGCCATTCTCCAATTGATAAATGGGCAAGGGACATGAACAGGCAGTTCTCAGCCAAAGAAATCAAAACTATTAATAAGCACATGAAAAAGTGTTCTACATCTCTTATAATCAGAGAGATGCAAATCAAAACAACTCTGAGGTATCACCTCACACCTAGCAGATTGGCTAACATGACAGCAAAGGAAAGTAATGAATGCTGGAGGGGATGTGGCAAAGTAGGGACACTAATTCATTGTTGATACAACCATTCTGGAGGGCAATTTTGAACTATACCCAAAGGGCGATAAAAGACTGTCTGCCCTTTGATCCAGCCATAGCTCTGCTGGGCTTGTACCCCAAAGAGATAATAAGTAAAAAGACTTGTAGAAGAATATTGATAGCTGCACTCTTTGTGGTGGCAAAAAACTGGAAAATGAGGGTATGCCTTTCAATTGGGGAATGGCTGAACAAATTGTGGTATATGTTGGTGATGGAATACTATTGTGCTAAAAGGAATAATAAAGTGGAGGAATTCCATGGAGACTGGAACAACCTCCAGGAAGTGATGCAGAGCGAAAGAAGCAGAACCAGGAAAACACTGTACACAGAGACTGCTACATTGTGGTACAATCAAAGGTGATGGACTTCTCCATTAGTGGCAATGCAATGTCCCTGAACAATCTGTAGGGATCTAAAAAACACTATCCACAAGCAGAGGATAAACAGTGGGAGTAAAAACACCGATGAAAAACAACTGCTTGACTACAGAGGTGGAGGGGATATGACTGAGGAGAGACTCTGAATGAACACTCTAATGCAAATACCAACAACATGGAAATGGGTTTGAATCAAGATCACATGTGATACCCAGTGGAATCACACATGGGCTATGGGAGAGGTGGTGGGAGGGTGGGGAGGGAAGAAATGAAAATTATCTTTTTTCCAATGAATAATGTTTGGAAATGACCAAATAAAAATTAAAAAAAAAAAGGAAAAAAAGGTTAAGAAAAAAAGCAAATAAAACACCAAACAGATCTAATACCACGTTTAATCTTCTTGGTCTTTGTAACAAAAAAAGGGGGTATAATGAACATTTATATACAAATGTTGTTTTTTTTTTTTACAAAACTCTTATATGAGTTTTCTTTCTGTCTCTAGCTTCTTTGTATATATCTAAACATGAAAACTCTGAGTGAAAAGGAATGGTAATTTATTTTAGTCACTATTTCCCCCCACATATTTATTAGTCTTTTCCAGAATGTATGGAAAATTAATTACTCCATTAGAGTACATTAAGAAGACATCCTGCCATCTTAAACCACCAGATACTAGAAATTTTAGTCTTTTCTCATATTTGACAATGTTTTAAGTGCAAAGTAAGAACCCAGACCTCTTTTAATTTGAATTTCATTTTGGAGATATTTTTCATAAGAGTAATGAATTCCAATTTTGAGGAAATATGTTCATAACCATTCACTAGTTGGAGTCTTTTACATTTGTGTTATTATATACACAAATATATCACAAGTATATACACAAAGTATATCAGACCTGTATTAGAATTATTGATATAAGTATCTTCCCCAATTGACAATTCTTATTGAAGTAGCACTTTTATTCATGCAAATGGTTTTCAATTCAAGCAATCCAATTATTAAGTTCTGTGTTCTGTAAACTTCAATATACTGTGTTTGGCATAACATGGTGGCACAAATCTAATTTTTTTAAAACATGTTCAAGTTTCTCTAGTAGACCTTGTGATCTTCCTTCCAATTAGTTTTGTTGCTTATCTATCAACTTGTTATGTATTATATTATTCTCTTAACTAGACTTTCATAGTTCTGAGGATTACTCATTTATAATATGATTGGTGTCAACATGAGTACTTCCCCCTCTTCTTTATTACTTGTTCCAATAATTTCTTTGAGATTCTAAACCATATATTCTGCCATATGAACTTTTAAAATTATTTTATATAATTCTATAAAGTAATTATTAGAATGACTGGCATAGCGCCAAATCTATAAATTAAGTAGTAGTATCATTTATTGCATTGGCAAGGCACAGCCATAACAATTCTTCCAATTTTATTTGTCTTTATAACTTTTTAAAAATTTTATTATTTCAACAAGTTTTAATTGGTATCTTTTTTTTTAACATGACCTAAATGCCTCCTTTAATCCCATTCCATACCACAAAAAGCCATACTTTATGAAACATGATTTTTTCCCTCTTTAAATTTTTATTTTTTAAAAATTTTCCCATAGTTAAATGATTCCTCTTGTCTCCCCTCTGCTCCAGTCCCCCCGCCCCAAGTTGACAAACAATTTCATTGGGCTATACATGTATTATCACTCAAATCATATTTCCTTATTATTCATTTTTGTAATAATAAATGTAATAAATGTAATAGATAAATCTTTTAAAACACAAACCCCAAATTATATACTCATATAAACAAGTGATAAAACATGTTTTCTTCTGGGTTTCTGCTCCCACAGTTGCTCTAGATATGGATAGCATTCTTCCTCACAAGTCCCTCAGAATTGTCCTGATCATTGCATTGCTATTAGTAGTCAGGTTGAATACATTTGATCATTCCACAATATGAAATGATTTTTAAAAAAGAAATACAAGTTTAAAAAATTTAAATGAAATAAAGAAATAAAAAGGTTAACAATAAGAAAAATATTAATGCATCCAAAAAAACCTCACCTAAATAGCTGGATACCTAATTGATATTAACCAATCATAAATGGCCAATGTATACTGTGAATTTTAAAAGTCTCCATCTTGGTATAGCACCCAAAAATTGTGCACACCCACACTACACGGGCATGTGCTAGACAATGACAAATCAGAAATAACTAACTG
The DNA here is from genome assembly GCF_027887165.1 of Monodelphis domestica. Taxonomy (NCBI): domain Eukaryota; kingdom Metazoa; phylum Chordata; class Mammalia; order Didelphimorphia; family Didelphidae; genus Monodelphis; species Monodelphis domestica. Next base: position 287,356,783 of record NC_077227.1, read on the forward strand.
CCCACCTGGGCTGTCCTAAGCTAAGCTAGAGCCAACCATTGGCACTTGTGAGACACAGGAAGTGAGGTAGGGAACAGCCTCTGGAATTCGCTCACTTCCTGTGGAGAGAGCTAGATGGGAGTTGGTGTTAGGAGCTTGGAGGGAGAGGACGCCCACAGACAGCTTTCCTTCAGATCACTCATGTGAGTTAAGGACTGATTCTTTCCACCTTGGCCCTTTGGGCCTAGAACTCACTCTGCCTTGGTCAGAGGTTGAGTAGCCCTTTTCCCTTTTCTCTTCTCTCCTTCTCTCCCTCTCCTTTCCCTACTCCCAGTGTGATTAAACCTCCATAAACTCCATTCTGACTTGAGTGTTTCATTTTAGGAATTTCATAAGTAAATTCCTTGGCGGCCATTGTTCAATATTATAACAATCCCAAAAGCTAAAATTTCCACCATTACAATTGGCGTAACCACTTCGGGAAAAAGAACTATATCAGTCTTCTGATCTTCCTTTCTGATCTCCTTACTAATCACCTGGGAGAGGTCCCACCCCGGCTACCCACTCCGGCTCTTGGCCCTGCTTTAGTGCTTCAAAGGTTTCTAGAACCTCAATAAATTTCCTGAATTTTCTTGCCCTTTCACCACACTTATTACTCACTCCGTCAGTCCTTTTACCAAATACCTTGGCTTAAAGACACAGCTGCCAGAACAGGTGAGTATAAAACACCTTTTCTCTCTTCCCTTTTCTCCTTAAGTTAAATTGGGGTCAACAGGATTTTTTTTTCTTCTCCCTTTTGTCTCTCATTTCCGTCTCCTTTTACTTTAAGGAGGTGGCTCAGTAGATTGAGAGGCAGGCCAGGCTTACCTAATCAACTGATTAGCAACAAGGAACCTCAGGAGAAGGAGCTCTTAGGAGCTCCTAGCCCGCAAAAAAACAAAACAAAAAACAAAACAAAAAAAAACCCAGCTGAATACAGCTAGGGAGCTAATTTAAAACCCATTTTTCTGTTTCCTGGCCTTTCTAGTCTTAAAAAATTTAAGTGGGCTTTGCTCAAGGAAGATAGCACATGGTCCTAGCAGTTTTAGCCTGAGGGCTAAAGAAGATTGCTGGGACCCTCCCATATACACACTTTGTAAAAGAAGGAGGTTTAGCTCTACCTTTTGTTTACGGTCTATTCACTCCTAATCAGCCCTTTCATAGCTTTTACCTTCCTGCATTCCGCTTTTGTAACCCCTCCCAGAAGCTTGATAAGGAGAATTTACAACAGAATAGGCCCTTAGCCTGTATAGGGTTGTAGACTAGGGAGCCACCTACTGTAAAAAAAAAAAGGTACAGGCAACCTAGTAATTGACTCAAAGAAGAAAAATGTGGCTACAACCAATGTCTGCTTTGCTTTGAAATTGGCTTATAAGTTTAATGACCAAGTACATTGGATTTTTAGTAGGTGTTCCTCTAAGGTGGTATTTTTCAGAAAATATAAACCTCTTCGTGACCCTTACATTCATCTTCCTTGGGATTGTAATTGTTGTACTTACAATAATATACCTAACCTCTAAGAGAGAACACTCCCTTGTTCCTTCTATTACTAAACAAATTAAGGAACTACACACTTTTATTGATCTACAAATTAATGAGCAATATACTATCACTGATCAATGAATTAGGGAACTCCACACTTTTATTGACCAGCAACTTAGGGAACAAAATACTGTTACTCAAAGAATTAGGGAACAGAATATTATTACTGATCAGAGAATTAAAGACTGCACACTTTTATTGATCAGCAACATAAAGAACTGAATACTGTCACTGATCAAAGAATTCGGGACCAAAATACTTTTATTGAACAAATTACAAAAAAAAATACTTTTATTTATCAATAATTGGTGGAACGGGATGAAGTTAGGGAGAAAAAATGGGGAGAGATAAAAACTTCCCTGGATGAAGTTAGGGGGAAAAAATGGGGAGAAATAAAAACTCCCCTGGATGAAATTAGGGAGGAAAAATGGGGAGAGATAAAAACCTTCCTGCAAAACATTGAAAGGGAGTTAAAAACATCCTATAATAGGAGTGATTTAACTCTTCATCCCCCATCATTATCAGATTCCCTGACCAACCCTGCCCAAAACGATTTGGCTCAAATAGCAGCCCCTTCACACCAACCAGCTCCTCCCCATCCTGACCACCCAGCCCCTCCCCCTGCCACTCTTGCCCCTCCCACCCTGATTCCTCCTTCTATTCATGCCTCTTACCCTGCCTCCTCAGCCCCGGCCCCTCCCCCTGCCCTCCACCCCACCTATGCTCATGCTCCAGCCCCACCCCCTGTTCCTGTCCCAGCCCTTCCCCCTGCCCTCCCCTCCACTAATGCTCTAATCTCCAACCCCCATGCTCCAACAGCCAATAATCCTAACATTGAAAATGGAGCAAGTAGCCTAGAAACAGTAACACCAGATAGTTTAGACAGAAGTTTATTTCCATTGAGGGAAGTACCCACCTTTAATAAAGAAGGGAAATTGGTGTCTGTAAGACACTATACACCTTTTAAACCTGATGATTTAGAAAAATTCAAGCACAGTGTTCAATCATTTGAGGCAGAACCAATGTTGGTTAAAGAAAAATTAGAAAATATATTCAGAAACTTTGACCCTTCTTGGTTGGATGTGGAGAATTTGTTAGATACATTTCTGACAAAGAGAGAGAAAAATAAAGTCATCTCTCTAGCTAATAAGAAAAGTGGTAGAGGAGCTCATCACTGGCCAACTGTAGATCCACACTGGAACCCCAATATTATACAGGATCACACAAAACTAGTCCTGGCCAGAGAAGCATTATTAAAAGCCATGAGAGACTGCTCTGATAGCCCTGATGCATGGGAAAAATTTGAACAATCCTGACAGGAAATTGATGAGACCCCCTCCCACTTTATGGACAGACTTATTGACGTAGGAAGTTCCAGAGAAAAAGACATTAAACATATATGCAGACAATTCGTTAGGAATTGTTATTCAGCAGTAAAAGACTACTTTGAAACCAGCTGTCCCAACTGGGAGTCTATGGACCTCGACGAACTGAGGAAAGTAGCAGCATATGCCTATAAGAATCGTACAAAAAAACCTGAGACACACAATAAATCAGTGTCAGACTTAGAAAAAGAAATTGAAATTTTAAAGGAACAATTGAAAAGTAAGGGAGAGACCATGGCCCCTTTGCAGGAATCCACAGATAGATCATTAACAAACCCCTTAATATGCACCTTCTGTGGAAAGAGAGGCCATGCAATGAAAGTCTGTAGGAGCTGGCTACGGGAAATAAGAAATAACACCTTTAGGAATAATAACTATAATAGTTATAATATATAATATATATTATATATATAATATATAATATAATATAATAATAACTATAATAGTTATAATAATAGGAATAATAAAAAATAAAAATAGGAATCACAATGCCAATCAAAATGACAGTGCTCAAAATACAGAAAATGATACTACCCCAAAAAATGCCCAACAACAATATATAAGAAATGGAGCTCGACCATGCTACACTCAGGGTGAACACCCCCAACAGCGTGGAGGGTCCCAAAAAACTGCCCAAGCATCTTTATGAAGGTGTGAAGGGGGGGTGAGGGCCTTGGAATCAAAGAATGAGACCTTTGATTTTCCAGACCCTGATATTTTAATGCCAATAATCCCTATATATTCCCCCCCGAACAGTAAGGAACCTCATGTCACTTTAAAGGTAGGAAATTCATACTATGACGGTCTTTTAGACACTGGAGCATCTAGGTCAGTTCTAGTAAGCAAACCAGATGAGAAATGTGATTCTATTGGCTCCTTAAATGTAGTAGGTGTTTCAGGAAAACCGTTAAAGGTCCCAAAACTTTCTCCACACATGGTACGTGTGGGACCCCTAACTGTTGAACATTCTTTTCTTTTAATGCCTGGATCTCCCACAAATTTGCTGGGGAGAGATTTACTATGCAAATTACAAGCCACAATAATGTGCGCCCCAGATGGCTCCCTCTCTTTAGAAGTGCCTGAGGAAACCTTAAATTTACTCCCTGTATTTCTCTCAGAGAGCCAGGAGGCAAAGGAGCCTCCCACCTTTGAAATACCTACAGATATACCAGAGTCTCTTTGGGCCACATCTTCTACTGATGTAGGCTTACTTAAATCAGCTGCTCCCGTGCAAATAAAAACTAAATCCAACCCACCTCCTTGCATTCCTCAGTATCCTCTTTCCAAGGAGGCAATGGAGGGCATTACCCCAATAATAAATTCTTTAATTGACCAAGGAATAATTTTCCCTTGTAAATCTGAATACAACACACCCATCCTCCCCGTTAAAAAACCAAAAAGGGGGCCCGATGGCAAACACCTCTATAGATTCGTACAGGATTTGAGGGCTGTAAACAATCACGTTATAAAGAGACACTCCATAGTTCCCAATATCAATACTATTATTTCTTCTATTCCTAGCACAGCTACATACTTTACAGTGGTAGACTTGTGCTCAGCCTTCTTCTCTATACCCATACATGAGAACTCAAGGCATATTTTTGCTTTCACCTGGAATGGCATACAATATTCCTGGAGTCGTCTGCCCCAGGGTTATGTAGAAAGTCTGACCTTATTTGAACAAATTTTGGGACAAGATACAGATAATATAAAATTTAAAAACAGCAAATTAATAAAATATGTAGATGACCTACTCTTGGCTTCCGTGGATGCAGAAGCATGTCAGGAAGATAGTAAACACCTTCTTTTGGAATTGCACAAAAGAGGTCATAAGATCTCGAAGGTTAAAGTTCAGTGGGGTCTCCCCAAAATAGAATATTTGGGGTTCATTCTGACAGCTGGGGCCTGCTCTATTTCTCCCAAGCGGATTGAGAATATTCAAAAATTGAGTGCTCCTACCACTAAAAAACAGTTAAGAGCAATTCTGGGAGCAACAGGGTTTTGCAGACAATGGATTCCTTGCTATGGGGAAATTACGAAACCTCTTATAGCACTAACAAGGGATGTAGTCCCTGAACCCCTCAAATTAGAGCCTGAACACATGTCAGCTCTATCAGAGCTAAAAAAGGCTATCCTATCTGCCCCTGCTCTAGGCATCCCAAATTACAACAAGCCATTTACTTTGTATGTACATGAGCGAAGAGGAGTAGCCTCAGGCGTTTTAACTCAGACTCTGGGGCCTTCTCAGCGTCCAGTTGCTTATTATTCAGCCCAGCTGGACCCAATAGCTTCAGAAGCACCACCATGTCTTAGAGGAGTGGCTGCTACTGCTTTACTAGGGACAAGAACCATTGATCTAGTATTAGGATGCCCTATTGCTAAGACAGAGAACACAGGCATTTTCTGATCAGCGAATTACAAGGTATGAAATAACCTTGCTAAATAATGAAAATATTACTTTGAAACGCTGTTCAACCCTCAATCCTGCCACTTTGCTTCCAGACTTACCAACTTCAGGAGAACCATTACACAGTTGTGAAACACTAGTGTCCATGGCAGAAAAGCCTTGAGATGATCTCTTGGACACTTCCTTAAAGAACTCAGACCTGATCTTATTTACTGATGGTTCTTCTTTCATGAGGGATGGCATATGCTACAGTGGAGCTGCCGTAGTCTCAGAATTTGCCACTGAGTGATCAGCCTCATTGCCCTCTAACATTAGCGCTCAAGGAGCAGAGCTCATAGCTCTGAAACATGCCTGTATAATTGCCAAGGGTAAAAAGGCAACAATTTATACGGATTCTAGACATGCTTTTGGCATTTGTCACTCAGTCGGGATTCTATGGCTCCAGAGAGGATTTTTAACCTCAGCTGGAAAATCCATAGCTAATGCTGAAATTATTAATGAAGTCCTTTCTGCTCTTCAGCTGCCTGAAGCCCTAGCTGTAGTTCATTGCTCAGCCCATACAGGTGGCATCGACCCTGTCTCTAGGGGAAATGACCAAGCAGACGCTGCTGCAAAGCTAGCAGCCATAGAAGGTCCTGAATTACTTCTAACATTAACAACTACTGATGACTCAAATTTATCACTTTCCTATGATGAGAAGGAAGTGGAAAAATGGAAACAGAAATTCAAAGCAAAACAGATCAATGGAGTCTGGGTGTCATCTGAAGGAAAACCCCTGCTCCCTAGAAGTTTCTATCACCAAATTTGCCAATCTGTTCATAATAATGGCCACTTTGGTACCCAGGGCATCGTGGACTCTGTTAAGAGAGTATGGATAGCCCCTGGTATAACTGCCATAGCCTCTAAAGTGTGTTCATCCTGCCCTACCTGCCAGGCATATAACCAACATGCCTTTCGTGGCAAAGCCTTTGGTGGACGTCCTCTGGCTTACACACCTTTTGAGCACCTGCAGATAGATTTCATAACGATGCCAAAGGCTGGACAATATAAATTTTGTTTGGTCATAGTAGACCAACTGACCAGATGGCCGGAAGCATTTCCTACAGCCTGAGCCACAGCAGCTTTTGTTACTAAGGTGCTTTTAAAAGAAATTAAGCCTTGCTTTGGCCTACCAGCATGTATTGATTCTGATAGGGGGAGTCATTTTACTGATTCTGTTCTAAACCAGATATATTCTTGCTTGGGGATAACTCCCAAATTCCATGTTCCATATCATCCCCAGAGTTCAGGCCAAGTTGAGAGGATGAACAAAGAACTTAAAACTATGATTGGAAAATTATGCACTGAGACCCATTTAAAATGGCCTGAAATTCTCCCTTTGGCCCTATTTTATCTTAGAAGCAGGCCTAGAGGAGACTTACATATTTCATCATTTGAGATGCTTTTTGGACATCCGCCTATACAGGCTAAGCCTTTCTCCCCGGCTTATACATCGCTATTAGGGGGAGATACTACTATTGCTTCCTATATACAGGAATTACAGCACAAACTGCGTGAGCTACATGAATCCGGAGCTGCAGTACAAGCTGGACCATTAGACTTCTCACTTCACGACCTGAACCCAGGAGACAACGTGTATATAAAGAACTTCCAGTGTACAGGAGCAACCCAGCCTTCCTGGGAAGGCCCATTCCAAATATTGTTAACTACTCCGACATCTATAAAGGTTGGAGAAAAGGACTCTTGGATTCACTGTTCTCATGTAAAGAGAGCATCTTCTGTTGAGACTGATTGACTGTATCCTATACATGCATTGGAGATAACTACCCATTGACAAGTGGAACTGTTTTATTTTGCTTTTGACACATTGAATTCCTAAATTTAAATTTTTCTTTTTTCCTTTTTCCTTTTTTCCTTTTTTCTCTTTTCCTTATTTTATTATTATTATTATATTTTTACATTATTTTATTTTTTCCCTTTTTCTCATTTCTATGTACTTAAGGTACATATGATCAATATTAATTTTATTCTACAATATTAGTTTAAATATATATACTTGCTGTTATTATTAATACGCACCCAAACAGCTTTAGACTATGGGAAACTGCCATTTATTGATAATTGTTGTGGGACTATGATTAATGTTTGTGTCTGATTCTAGGAATGGGATCAAACAAGGAGCACAGAGATAACCTGGATAATGCCAAAAGAGCTCACAGGTCTAAAGATCAAAGACCAATCCAGGTAGGATTAATGCATTTCTAAGCCAATACTAAGGACTTGAACCTAGTGTGAGACTCGGGGTTGCGACACTTGACAGACGTTAAGATGTAGGCCTTCCCTGTATCCACACTCTTCGTGAAAATACCTACAGACAAGTACCTAAGATTGGCTACCATCCTGGCTCCATCCATCCCTGAGAACGAAGGTAAAATCAGACGAGGGAATAACACTTCCCTAGATATAAAATAAGAAATCTGGTCCTCTTTTTTCTCTCCTATAGTATGGCAACTTCCTGTAGCCTTGGCTGCAAATGGGGAAGTAATGCTGCATTCTGTCCTACAGACTTGTGGGATTAGAAATTACTTAACTGGGCTCAGTGGATTGAGAACCAGGCCTAGAGACGGGAGGTCCTAGGTTCAAATTTGGCCTCAGCCACTTCCTAGCTGTGTGACCCTGGGCAAGTCACTTGACCCCCATTGCCTAGCCCTTACCACTCTTCTGCCTTGGAGCCAATACACAGTATTGACTCCAAGACGGAAGGTAAGGGTTTAAAAAAAAAAAAGAAATTACTTAACTGGACCCTAATACAGGGGCCTGTGGAAAAAAAAATATATATATATAAAAAAATTTTTTTTTATTCTTGCTTTCTCAAATTTTGTATACATAGATTTTGTTGATTTTGATACTGATTTTGAATTCTTCTTTAATATAAATATGCATATATAAAGGGTTTATATTTTTTCCCTTAATTTTTCCCTTTTTCTTCTTTTGATTTTGATTTTTTATTTTATTTTCATTTTGTTTTGTTTTTCTTTTGGATCAACTCACACACTCCCACAACTAAAACTTGAATCCTCAGCTGGACTCAGTGTTTTTTCAACACTTTCTTCAGGGGGGATTGTATTTCATCAAATCCACGATTTAAATTTTGTTCGAAATAAATCTTCAGAGAAGAAGCTTGCTAACTAACTGAATCCAGAGAATGAACTGTTTGCAGAAGGATATCTAAACCTTTTCACTACAGGAAGATCCAGAATGAACCTTGGGGTGTGGTTATTGAACATTTTTTGAATGTACACTCTTATGCCAAAGGGCATATGAGTGCCCCCTTATGCCCCCTAATTGGCTTTTGTCAATGCGCCCAGCAAAACATTGGTTTGCTGTCTTTCTCTCTCCTCTATTTCCCCATATTTACAACTATTATAATTTTCCTCTTAGTGGGTAAAAAAATTTTTGTATACACTTACAGTTAGAAATTTTTGGGGTGCAGTATGCTTATGTTTAGTGATCAATTGGGGAGACTAGTCCCCCAATCATCATCAGGGGGGATTGTGAATTTTAAAAGTCTCCATCTTGGTATAGCACCCAAAAATTGTGCACACCCACACTACACGGGCATGTGCTAGTCAATGACAAATCAGAAATAACTAACTGCCCACCTGGGCTGTCCTAAGCTAAGCTAGAGCCAACCATTGGCACTTGTGAGACACAGGAAGTGAGGTAGGGAACAGCCTCTGGAATTCGCTCACTTCCTGTGGAGAGAGCTAGATGGGAGTTGGTGTTAGGAGCTTGGAGGGAGAGGACGCCCACAGACAGCTTTCCTTCAGATCACTCATGTGAGTTAAGGACTGATTCTTTCCACCTTGGCCCTTTGGGCCTAGAACTCACTCTGCCTTGGTCAGAGGTTGAGTAGCCCCTTTCCCTTTTCTCTTCTCTCCTTCTCTCCCTCTCCTTTCCCTACTCCCAGTGTGATTAAACCTCCATAAACTCCATTCTGACTTGAGTGTTTCATTTTAGGAATTTCATAAGTAAATTCCTTGGCGGCCATTATTCAATATTATAACAATCCCAGAAGCTAAAATTTTAACCATTAGAATACTGATGATCACTGTCATCCTTAGAATCCTGTAGGAAGTAGCAGCAGCCAGCTGCACTTAGTGGATCCAGTCTATTCTGAAGAGAGGGTTGAGAGGGTGAGAGCAGTATCTGTGCTATAAGTGCCGTAAGTGAAAAAAAAAGATTCTAAGAAATGTGAGAAGAGTTATATGCTCCAATGCAGAGCAAAGAGAACTTAACCAGGTAAACTATTTATATAATGACTACATCAAGGTAAAAGAAACCAGTTTTGAAAGACTTATGAACTCTGATAAATCCAATGATCAATCATGACATTAGAAGATTTTATAATGAAACATTTAAAATATATTAAGCTGTTTTTGTTGCTGAAATTTAGTCTTTCACTAAGAGTTTCTATTAATAATGCTTTTGTCAGTAAATAAAATCAAAGCTTTCAATAATTTTGGATCATATGCTTGCTTTGAGTTTTCTATAATTAAATTTCCTTCCATTATAGAGGTTAAAGTTCAAAAAATAAAATAACTTCTGTATTCAAAGGCCCCCCTTTCTCTGAAAGAAAATTTTTCAAACATGAGCAAGTAATTAAAAAATACCAACAGAATCATACATTTAAACTTGGAAGAGACTTTAGAAATTATTTAGTCTGAATCCATCCCTATATATATACACATGTTTTACAGATAAGGAAATAAAACCAAGATAAATGAAGTTATTTGTCCAAAGGCCCACAAGTAGTAAGTAGAAATGTCAGAACTTGAGTCCAGGTCATACAATCATAAGATTATAGTTCTAGAAGTGAAAAGGATCTCAGAGGCCATTTAATCTATTCTCCTAATTTTGTAGTTAAGGCAATAACCATACATAGAAGGAGCTAAGGGACTGGCTCAAGGTTACACAGATTGTAATTATCAGAGGAGGGGCTTGAAACCTAGATTGTGTGACTGTGGAGTCTACTTATACATTTAAAAATTAATGGAAATAAAGACCAAATTTCTAAAACTACCTCATAAGACTTCAGGATTTTTCTTTCTTTCATTCTTTCTCTCTTTTTTTTTTTGCTAAACACAAGCGATGCATTTCTGAAATCATAACTGTGCTTCTTTGAATAACTAAATGGCTGGAACTAAGTATTTTGATCCTTTGTGTACAGTTATAACCTTGTAATGCTAAACCCTTGAGTAATCTGATGTTAGGAAAACAGAATTCTGTCACTAAGATCATGGGATTGAGTTGGTTCTTAAATAAACTTAAACAGATTTTCTTAAAACCCATAAACAAACAACAGTATAAACTAAATGTTAAGGTGGCAATTATTACCAAAAAACAAACAAAACAAAACAAAAAGGAATGGGGATACTTCTTGCCCACTTTGAAAAATACCACATATGACCACTTACTTGGATGACAGTCATCCATGGAGATTTTATTAATCTCTGGTTCAGTTGTATTCATAGGATCATAGGTGCTTCCTCCTACTTTTTGAATGTTATTTACCACTAGAAATATTCTAATCTCAACACACCTGCCAGTTACTTAAATGTTCATATTTTATTTTTTTGTGAAATGTGTTCCTCAAACAATTTAAGATACTCATGGAAATTTTGAGGTATCATCTCACACCAAGCAGATTGGCTAACATGACAGCAAAGGAAAGTAATGAATGCTAGAGGGGACGTGACAAAGTCAGGTCATTAATGCATTGCTGGTGGAGTTGTGAATTGATCCAACCATTCTAGAGGGCAATTTGGAACTATGCCCAAAGGGCGATAAAAGACTGGCTACCCTTTGATCCAGTCATTGAACTGCTGGGTTTGTACCCCAAAGAGATAATAAGGAAAAAGACTTGTACAAGAATATTCATAGCTGCGCTCTTTGTGGTGGCAAAAAATTGGAAAATAAGGGGATGCCCTTCAATTGGGGAATGGCTGAACAAATTGTTGTATCTGTTGGTGATGGAATACTATTGCGATCAAAGGAATAATAAAGTGAAGGAATTCCATGGACACTGGAACAACCTCCAGGAAGTGATGCAGAGTGAAAAGAGCAGAACCAGGAAAACATTGTACACAGAGACTGATACACTGTGGTACAATCGAATGTAATGGACTTCTCCATTAGTGGCCATTCAGTGATCCAGAACAATCCGGAAAGATCTATGAGAGAGAACACTATCCACGTCCAGAGGAAAAACTGTGAGAGTAGAAACACAGAAGTAAAACAACTGCTTGAATACATGGGTCGAGGGGATATGGCTGGGGATGTTGACTCTAAATGAACATCCTAATGCAAACACCAACAACATAGAAATGGGTTCTGATCAAGGTCACACATAATACCCAGTGGAATTGTGCATTGGCTACGGGAGGGGTGGGGGTAAGAAAGGGAAGAATAGAATATGATTTTTGTAACCAAGGAATAATGTTTGAAATTGACCAAATAAAATTTTTAAAAAATTAAAAATAAATGTTATCTCACTGAGCTTAAAAAAAGATACTCATGGAAGATGATCTTTAAGCTTAGAAGAGATAGAAAACTCAGATTATATTAAACTTAAGGTACAAATATATGTTTAAAACAACCAGTTATTCTCTTCAGATACATACCATAGATACATAGTATGCCATTGTATATTTCTTTGGAATTCAATAAATATGTGATAACTAATTGGCCTATAGAGTCCTATGAAAATGAAATTAAAAGTACTGGGAAGCAACTGAATTTTATATCAAAATCAATTATGTCATCACTGTAAGCTTTGTTTCAAATGTTTTTAAATTGCTTTATCAAATTCATGGATGAATTTGTGTGGACAGAGAAAAGAATAATCATCACTAGATCTATAACTAAGATGGGGTTGGAAAGAATCTGCTAAAAGGAAAAGTAATTGCTAAACGATAGAAATTTTATTACAGGATAGAAAATTCATAAAGGACTGTCAACAGTACTTATATTCCTCTAATAAAGTGGCAAGGGCAGAGGCTGGTGGCAGGACAAAACTAGTAACAAGATGGTGAAAATGAGAATGGAACCCAACTCTATTTGTGATTATAGTTTAACTATAGCTTTATTGGGTTGGATAGGAGAAGGTACTTGGGTGAGAGAAAAGTAAGGGCAGGGGTCAAAGTTGGTAGCATCTGACATCTGAGTCATTCTAGAGGTGGGGAAAATAGGATGGGAGAGAAGGGAAAGGATGTTCCTGGTGTAGACCCAGAAAGTTGTTCTACTTAATTCCAAGAGCAGTGGAGTTTTAGGGAAAGGCTTGTATCATGTTGTGTCCAAATAATGAAACACGTTCCTGGGAACAAATAGTCACTGGTAGAGTGGTCTCTGTCATTCCCTCCCTCCTCTAAGTTTGCAAAAATAAAACTTCTTTTGAATTGGCAAAGTCAAGGAAGAGAAGCGTAACAATTTTTTTCCAGGCCTTGAGTTTCTAAGGTAGAAGAACTCATAAGTCAATCCCAAGGAAGGAGAAATGCTATCCTAAACTCAGGGATTGTTAGTCAACTTTTAAGAGACTCCATCTCAGTCAGGAAATTGGTGGGGGAAGAACTTCATGTGGGGCAAGGCAGGGGAAGGAGAAAGACTATCTTCCATATTGGAGGCCCGTGTCTTCCTGGCAATATCTCTCTTCCTATTCCATGAGCCTTCATTCTCTAAGTTTTTGCCCTGCATTATTTCTCAGACTTAACTGCTAAGAAGACTTGGAAACAAAGTGAACTTGAAAGAACTAAAGCGATCCCCTTTAAACTTAACTGTCTGTATTATTCCATGAGGCCAGAGGTTATAGCTCTAGAACAATGATGGCGAACCTATGGCATGTGACCACGCTGGTGACCCTCTCCTCAATGCCCCCCCCCCCCCAGCTGTGTTACTAGAAAAGTAGAGGAACTCAGGCAGAGTTCCACCTCTCCACCATTCATAAAAACATTTATTCGCATTACCTGCCCCTCTAACCAGTAGCCCAATTGGAACGCCTCCTCCCCTATTTGGGGTAAAGGGGTGTGGCCTTGGCACTCAGTCTCTGGTGGGAGGGTTGGCAGAGCACTTTATCTAGGGAGTAGGGGGCAGGGCCCAGCACTTTATCTCTAAAAGAAGAACTTGTGTCCAGTGAGAGATCAAATTTGAACAACTCACTTGGAAGTACATTTTGACAGGGTTCTAGTCCTTGATTCTGTATCTCTGTTTCCTCCTTTGTAAAATGAAGGAGCTGGATAAGGTTCAACTCTAAGATCCCTTTCAGATATAAGACTGTAAGTGGCTTTTTAAGTATTTGATTCCCTCGGTTCTGCCTCAGTATCAGTAAGAGCTGAACACCAGACAAGTAACTTCATTACTCAGAGGCCTCAACACTTGGACACTCATGTAGAGAATATGGCTTGGCTGCTCTAGTCCTCACTATGCTCTGCTGACCAGATCCATTTTGATTTGGAGGTAAGGAGGGATTACCCAAACTGAATGCTACATTCTTCAGATTACAGTTTCAGAGCATTATGACATACCCTAGAAGTATAGAGCAATATTGTCAAACTCAAATAAAAATGGGGGGTAATGAAAATGTATATAAGGAACCATGAGGCGGTTATAAAATGTAATATGATCTATTTTGTTTTCTTATTGTTTATTTTATTATTTCTTGAATACATTTTAATTGGGATTAGGCAGGACTCAAGTGGTTTTGGCCAAATACTGCCTGAGGGTCATATATTTATCACCTATGGTCTACAGCGAAGGTGGCAAATTTATAATGAATAGTAACAATAAGCAGCAGTCAATCAATCAACAAGTATTTATTAAGTGCCTACTATGTGTTAGCCACCGAGAACAGAAAAATATATGTGAAATAGTCCCAATCTTTAAGGATCTTACATTCTTTTTTTTTAATTTTAATAAAACGTTTCCACATTAATTTTTCAAAGCTTTAAGATCCAAATTGTCTTCCTCCCTTTTTCCTGGAGATGGTAGGCAATTCAGTCTGGGTTAAACATGTATCATCACCCAAAATATATTTCCATATTATTCTTCTTACAAAACTAAAACCCTAAAATAACCAAAATGAAAAAGTGATAAATCATATACTTCTATCTACATTTTTATTCCAAGTTCCTTTCTCTGGAGATAGATAGCATTCTTTTTCATAAGTCCCTCAGAATTCTTCTGGATCATTGTATTGCTGTTAGTAGTAAAGTCTATCACATTTGATCATTACACAATACCACAGTTATTTTGTGAAGTTTCTTGATTCTGTGTGTTTCACCCTGTATCAGTTCATGTAGGTCTTTCCAGCTCTTTCTGAAATTATCCTGTTCTTTATTTCTTATAACACAATAGTATTCCATTACCATCATATACCACAATTGGTTCAGCCATTTCCCAGTTGAGGGACATTTTAATTTCCTATTCTTTGCTACCTTAAAAAGAACAGCTATTTTTGTACAAATATATCCTCTCCCATTAAAAAAAAAAATCTCTTTTGGATATAGAATTAGTAGTGGTATTACTAAATAAAAGGATATGCATTGTTTTATAGACCTTTGGGCTTAATTCCAAATTGCCCTTCAGAATGATTGGATCAGTTCAAAACTCCAACAGCAGTTCATTAGCATCCCAATTTTGCCACATCCCTTCCAACAGTTATCTTCTTCATTTACTGTCATATTGGCCAATCTGATAGATGTGAGGTGGTACATCAGGGTTGTCTGAATTTGCATTTCTCTTATCAAGAAAGACTTATAACCTTTTTATATGATTATTGATAGCTTTGATTTCTTCATCTGAAAATTGCCTATTCATATCCTTTGACCATATAACAATTGGGGAATGACTTAAGATTCATATAAACTTGACTTTGTTCTTTACACATTTGAGAAATGAGACCTATATCAGAGAAATTTATTGTAAAATTTCCCCCCAGTTTATTGTTTCAGTTCCAATCTTGGTTGCATTGGTTTTGTTTGAACAAACCCTTTTTAATTTAATATAATCAAAATTAGTGTTTTACATATAGTAATGTTCTCTATCTCTTGTATGGTCATAAATTCTTCCTTTCTCTATAGATCTGACAAGCAAACTATTTTATGTTCACCTAATTTACTTATAATATCACTGTTTATGTTTAAATCATATACCCATTTTGATCTATCTTAGATGTGAGATCTTGATCAAAACCTTAATTTTGCCATACTGTTTTCCAATTTTCTTAGAGTTTTTGTCAAGTAAGATTTTTAATCCCCAAAGCTGGGATCTTTGGGTTTATCAAACATTAGAATACTGAGGTCATTTACCCCTAATCTATTCCATTGATCCTACCTTCTATTTCTTAGCCAGTACCAGATTCTTTTGATTATAACTTTATAATACAATTTAAGATCTGGTACTGCTAGGCCACTATCCTTACCTTTTTTGGCTTTTTGTTTTTTTTTTTTTAGTTTCCTTGATATTCTTGACTTTTTTTCTTCCATATTAATTTTATTATTTTTTCTAGTTCAATAAAAGTTTTTTAGTAGTTTGATTGGTATGGCACTGAATAAATAAATTAATTTATATAAGATTGTTGCTTTTATTATATTTGTTCAGCCTATCTATGAGCAATTGTTTTTCCAGTTGTTTAGATCTAACTTTATTTGTATGAAAAGTATTTTATAATTGTGTTCATATAATTCCTGCATAGGACAAATAGATCCACAGATATTTCATATCATCTAAAGTGATTTTAAATAGAGTTGTTTTTTATTTTCCTAACTCTTGCTGCTGAGTTTTGTTGGAAATATATAGAAATGCTGGTAATTTATGTGGGTCTATTTTTTATCCTGCAAATTTGCTAACAATATTAATTTAAACTAGTTTTTAAGTTGATTTTCTGCAATTCTCTAAGTATGCTATCATATTACCTGTAAAGAATGATAGTTTATTTTCCTTATTGCCTATTTTAATTCCTTAAATTACTTTTTCTTCTTTAATTGCTAAAAATAGCATTTCTAGTACAGTATAAGAATAATAGTGGTGATAATGGGCATCCTTCTTTGACTCCTATTTTTACTGGGAAGGCTTCTAAATTATCCCCATTGCAGATGATACTTGCTGATGGTTTTAAATAAATGTTATTTATTATTTTAAGTAAAGGCAATTTATTCCTATGCTTTCTGGTGTTTTTAATATAAATGAGTATTATATTTTGTCAAAGGCTATTTTTGCATTTATTAAGATAATCATGTGATTTCTATTAGTTTGATTTTATTAATATGGTCGACTATGCTGATATTTTTCCTAATATTAAACCAGCCTTGTACTCCTGGTATCACTCCCTCTTGGTCATAGTGAGTCTTGTAATATAATGCTATAGTCTCTTTGCTAGTGATTAAGATTTTTGCATCAATATTCATTAGGAAAATTGGTCTGTAATTTTCTTTCTCTTTCTTGGTCAGATATCAGCACCATATTTGTTTCATAAAAAGTATTTAACAGGACACCTTCTTTGCTTATTTTGCCAAATAGTTAATATAGTATCCAGATTAACTATTCTTTAGATATTTGATAGAATTTACTTGTGAATCCATCTGGCCCAGGAGATTTTTTTCTTGTTAAATTCACTGATGGCTTGTTAAATTTCTTTTGCTGAGGTGAGATTATATATGTATTCTATTTCCTCTTTTGTTAATCGGGGTAATTTATGTTTTTGTAAATTTTCATCCATTTTACCTAGGTTATCAGATTTATTTTTATATAATTGGGCAAAAAAGCTACTAATGATTGTTTTGATGTCCTCTTCATTAGAGGTGAAATCATTTGTCATTTTTGATATTGGAATTTGATTATCTTCTTTCCTTTTTTTAATCAAATTAACCAATGCTCTATTTTATGTTTTCTTCCCCATAAAACTAGCTCCTACTCTTTTTTATTAGTTCAATAGGTTTTTTTTTGAATTTTATTAAAATTTCCTTTGATTTTAATGATTTCCAATTTAATCTTTAAGTGGGAATCTTTAATTTGTTTTTTCTCTAGTTCTTTTTTTTTTTAGTTGCATGCCCAATTCATTGATTTGCTTTTGCTCAATTTTATTGATATAAGCATCGAAGGATACAAAGTGTCCCCTGAGTACTGCTTTGGCTGTATTCCATGAATTTTGATATGTTGTCTTCTTATAGTCATTCTCTTCAATGGAATCAGTAATTCCCTATTTTGAAGAATTAGATTATTTCATTAACAATTAATTTTTAATTTGCCTTTTCATAAATCCTTATTGATTATAATTTGATTGCATTATAATATGAAAATTTACATTTAAAATTTCTACTCTTCTGCATTTGGTTAAGTGTTTATGCCCTAGTACATAGTCAATTCTTGTATATGTTCCATGTGCTACGAAAAAGAAGGTATATTACATTTTATTCATATTCCTCTAATTATCTGTTAAATCTAACTTTTCTTAAATTTCATTTACTTCTTTCTCATTTATTTTTTGGTTAGATTTATCTAGGTCTGATAAGGAAAGGTTGAGTTCCCCTTCTAGTATAGTTTTATTGTCTATTTTCTCCTTAAGCTCCTTTAGTTCCTCCTTTAAAAATCTAGATGCTATGCCAGTTGGTACATATATGTTAAGTACTGATATTATTTCATCGTCTATAGTACCTTTTAACGAGATGCAATTACCTTTCTCGTCTCCTTTAATCACATCTATTTTTGCATTAGTTTTGTCTGAGATCATGAGCAATCTGAATATGATGGGATCATATCTAAAGAAACAACATTAAGAGATAAGAGGAAGACACAGGGAAAAGGGAGGAAGAGGTAGAAAGAGCTAAATTACCCCACATGAGGAAAGCCAAATGAAATATTAATACACAGGACGAGATGATACTCATTAGAACTGGCTCAAAAAATGCCGGTGGAGTTGTGAATTATTCCAACCATTCCAGAAGGCAATTTGGAATTATGCTCAAAGGGCTTTAAAAGAATATATAGCCTTTGATCCAGTAATACCACTATTAGGTTTGTACCCCCCCAAAGAGATAAAAAGGAAAAATGTTTGTACAAAAATATTCATAGCCATACTCTTTGTGGTGGCAAAAAAATGGAAAATGAACGTGTGTGTGTGGGGTGTGTTCCTCAATTGGAGAATGGCTGAATAAATTGTGGAATATGATGGTGATGAAATATTATTGTGTTATAAGGCCAGATAAACTGTTTGATTTCCATATGACCTAAAAAGACCTCCACAAGCTGATGCAGTGTGAAATTAACAGAACCAAGATAACATTCTATACAGAAACTGAAACACTGTGGGATGACCAAATGTAATCAACTTTGCTACTAATAGCAATGCAATAATCCAGGGAATTCTGAGAAACTTATGAGAAAGAATGCTATCCACTTTGAGAGAAAAAACTAATGGGAGTAGAAATGCAGAAGGAAAACACATGATTTATCACTTGTTTATATGGGTATAGGATTTAGGGGTTTGTTTTTTAAAAGATTACTCTTAGAAAAATGAATAATACGTGTTATAAGGAATTAAGTAATATTACTCTGGCTCTTTAAGAGCAGAAGTCTTATCAATAGAACTCCAGGGGGCAGCTGATTAGCTCAGTGGATTCTGAGCCAGGCCTAGAGACAGGAGGTCCTAGGTTCAAATCTGGACACAGACACTTCTCAGCTGTGTGTTCATGGACAAGTCACTTAACCTCCATTGCCTAGCCCTTACCACTCTTCTGCCTTGGAACCAATACATAGTATTGATTCTAAAAGGGAAGGGAAGGATTTAAAAAAAAATAGAACTCCATCTCTTTAAGAGGCCCTCCATAAAAGATGAAAAGCAGTTAGTTCTGGGTTCTTATTTCTCTTACTTCGTTGGGAACAGGGTTACTGAGCCATTCTCTCAGACAGAGAAGATCTCTTAGTGACTTTTGAGATAGTTACTTTGAGATTTGGGGATACACCTACAAGTAGAATTAAAAGTTTGACTCTGGAAAGCTTTTCTCCTGAAGGGAGAAGGAGCTGTCAGAGGAGCCTCTGTCTATTCTCTCTGACTTGGGAATAGGGCCTGCATCAGTGACTCTCTGCCAAGAGATTCTGACAGTTATATTTGACAGTTTAATTTCATATATTACTTTAAGAAGTTCATTATCAATTTTAAGGTTCATTGATTAGCATAGGTTAGTATAGTTAGAAATATTATTTAAGATAGTTGAGAGTAGTTTAAGGAGGTCTGCTCTGGCAGACAAGAAGACACTGAAAACAAAGCAGTTAGATTATTGGGGGGGGGGTATTTAGATATTTTTAGTATAAAGATTAAGAGATTTCCTATCCTGACCATGGAAAAATATTTAAAAATAAATAGAAAACTTAAAAAAAAACTTTTTAAAAATAATTGGCTCAGAGGAAATAACATCCATACTTATTTTGGTATAGAAATCCATCTTACCCTATAAGGAAGTTGTAAAAAATAGACTCGAATACAGGACTACAATCCCCATGAGCCTTTGCTCCACTTCCCCAGAATGCCTTGTAATCTCACCTGGGCCGAGTTCGAGAAGGTATTTAAGCTGATTCAAAGGCTTTTGAGGCTCTCTCTCTTGGCTCTTTTTGGACTTCCTTTTTGGAGCAGGCAGTCTCTTGCGTGATGTGAGGTTATTTTGTCTAGGCCTCTGGCCTAGGCACATGTTTCTTACTTGTATATTCTTTAATCTTTAACCTTTAATAAACCTCTAAAAAAATATAATACTCCTTGTAGAGAGAAACTAATTTCTACCTGCCTCAGTCTATTCCTGAATTTTAATCTTTACAATTGGCGACCACGAAGGGAAAACGAAATATCTCAATCTTCTGATTTCTTTTCTGATCTTTAGTTCAACTTTTAATAGCTAGTACCTAAAAAAATTTTTTTTGAGCCATATCTCTCTGGCCAAGGTTTTCTACCCTTGCAAAGCTGCTACAGGCTCCGGACCTGTTGCGTTTGCTGCCCACCCCACCTGGCTCGGCCCCGTCGCTTCCTGCCTGCAGCCTGCAGCCCTGATCATCCTCACCTGGTACCTGGTCCCAGTCTTGCCCACCCCCGCAGCCGCTCCTGCTCCTGGTCTCTCACCGGTCCGCTGCCTGCCTATTTCTGCGCCCCAGACCCTCAAGCACGACCCCAGTTGGCTCATCACCCAGATCCTTGGAGCAGATCACTCAGGATTCATTGCGACCAGCTCGTAACAGTATTGGCCACGTGGGAGGAGGGGAGAGACGAGAGTGAAAGGAGACCCGGTAATTTTCCCTTAGGCTAAGCCTCCACGTGGCTGGGGGTATTGGCCACAGGGGTATCAGAGAGGGGAAAGAGAGAAAATACTAGAGAGAAGAAACAGACTTTTCAAACAGAAACCTAAAAAGCAATGGGTTTAAAAGGATTTTTGACTCTTCTGGCAATTTCATTGATTTTACCTGCCTGTCAGGGAGCAGACTCAGCCCAAAGATTCAACTTTAACTTTGGGGAGGAAAATGGGTGGCCCAGCGAACTGGAAGCCAGGCCCAGAGACGGGAGGTCTCTAGTTAAAATCTGGCCTCCGATGCTTCCCAGCTATGGGGCCCTGGATGGATCCCTTGAACCCCATAGCCTAGCCTTTACTACTCTACCTTCAGACAATAGACATTTAAATGGATAATTAAAAACAAACAAACAAACAAACAAAAAAACCCAAGGAACTTTGAAGAGACTAAAGGCTATATTCTAAGGCATTTCAGACTCCAATGGTTTATAAAAAAAATCTCTGTATTCTATTGCATTGTTTTGTTTAAGATATAACTTTGTGATTTTAAGTTCATATATTACTGGATTGATTATTATTCTGTGAACTGAAGGTTGATTGAATTTATTTTGAATGTACTGAGTTTTAAAATTCTGTTGTTTTTCCCCTATAACTGTGTTGAACAAATATTATTGTGAATAAGCCCATATATGAAAAAACAGCTTTTTTCTATTTTGCTGAGGATAGATGGACTTCAGAACTGGTTATAATTGTATTAACAACCTTTGGAATTTTAATGTGCTAAATATCTCAAATGATTTTAAGGGTTTTTTAAATATGATTTTTGGATTTTTTTTAAACAATCTGGTTATTTTTGCCTCCCCCTACCACGAGGTAAGGCCCATTAGCTGAAGTGAAATACATTTTATAAACCCCCAACCTTCCCACATGTGAATGGAAGTTGGGCAGTTAATCTCAGGGCATTTGTATCCCTAAAAGCCTCTAAGAAAAAGGAGCACCCCTTTATTTATGCTCTTCAGCTCACTATTTTACTTCTACCAGAATGATATACAGATTTCTTGATTATGTCCAAAACCCAAGATGAGTTTTACTTTGTTTTAAAAAATATGTTTAAATACCAAGGTTGAAGGATTGCTATGTTTGTAAAAATTGTGACAAATGTCCATCAATTCATAGGTATTAAAAATGTCATACAGCAACTTATGTGAAATATGAAAGTGTGTTTGTTTGCTATTGTAATTAATTGGGCTATTGAGAATTTTGGGGATTTTGATATCTACATATTTGTACTACTGTATTTTTAAAGATGAAAAAATTGTTAACCTTGTTCAATTCATTTGCCTTCTACTCACAGTGATCATGGCCAGATACAAAGAGGAAATGGATCTCATTTTTTGGTGAGAAAGCCTTGTATTTTATATTTTCTTAACTGACACAGAGTGTCAATGATTATAAGCTACATTTTTGAATTTTTTAAAGCTCTTTTATTATTATATTTTTCTTGCATGTACAATATACTTTTTCATTTTTTTATTATTTTTCTCTCCTTTTTATATTTGAAGCACATGTCACCAGCATTAAGATTTTCTTTAACATTTTGATTTTTCAGTACTACAAGTGTAAGATACATTTGTCAGAGCATGCCCAAAAAGCTTGTGACTATAAAAATGATGCCACTAATTATTTAAATAAATTATGGGACTTTGCTTAATGATTCTGATTCCAGGAGAAGATATACACACAAGAGCCATTGCACAGAGCCAAAGAAAGGCCAATCTAGGATGGATTGATGCACTTATAGGCCAATACAAAGGTCTTGAACCTAGTGTGAAGACTTGAGGTTACTATGTTTAACATGTGTTAAGACGTAGGCTTTCCTTGTATCCACACTCACCCTGAAGATACTCACAGACGATTATCCCCAAAACCTTGGCTCCTATAATCTGGTCCCCTTTTCTGCCTCTCATAGTGTGGTACCTTTCTGTAGTCCTGGCACTGATTGGGTAAATGCATCATTACTTAGATCATTTAGATTGGACCCTGATTGAAGGACCTGTTATAGATTTATTTTTCTTCTACTTGGAATTTTTACACATAAGACTTTGATAGTCTATATTTTCATCCAGAAATTTTTCTTTTCTTTTGGATTTTCTGATGTCTTTTTAATATCTTTTG
Organism: Monodelphis domestica; assembly: GCF_027887165.1. Classification (NCBI taxonomy): domain Eukaryota; kingdom Metazoa; phylum Chordata; class Mammalia; order Didelphimorphia; family Didelphidae; genus Monodelphis; species Monodelphis domestica. Next base: position 287,379,630 of record NC_077227.1, read on the forward strand.
CCAATTGATTCATATACCTCATACCTCAGCCATGCATCCCTAACTGATTCTGAATCTTTCAATCACCCACAACACAGGGAATGTAAAAAAAATCATTATTTAAATTGCAAAGTTTAAATTCCTTTTGAGAAGAATTTTAGGTAAAGAAGATGCTACCTCTCTGAATCCAGAACTGAACTGTTGGAGAAGCCACCATGAAGAAGCCTCCAGACCACAAGTTGCACAAAATTGAACTTTGGGGGTGGTTGATTGAACATTTATTTGTATGTATACTTTTATGCCAAAGGGGACTGCCCCCTAACGGCTTTTTGTCAATGTGTTCAGCAATTATTGGTTTTATTCTTTTTTCTCTTATCCTCACACTATTGTAATCTTTTAAGTTTATTATGTTTTTATGATCCTTTTGGGGAAAAATAAAATTTTCCAAAAATGATCATACAGGGGAATGTAAAAAATAGACTCGAATACAGGACTACAATCCCCATGAGCCTTTGCTCCACTTCCCCAGAATGCCTTGTAATCTCACCTGGGCCGAGATCGAGAAGGTATTTAAGCTGATTCAAAGGCTTTTGAGGCTCTCTCTCTTGGCTCTTTTTGGACTTCCTTTTTGGAGCAGGCGGTCTCTTGCGTGATGTGAGGTTATTTTGTCTAGGCCTCTGGCCTAGGCACATGTTTCTTACTTGTATATTCTTTAATCTTTAACCTTTAATAAACCTCTAAAAAAATATAATACTCCTTGTAGAGAGAAACTAATTTCTACCTGCCTCAGTCTATTCCTAAATTTTAATCTTTACAAAGTTGAAAGGGAGGGGAAATATGAGAAAAAGAGAACTCATAGATGGGAGCTGGAAGAGGTGGTGGTAAGAAGCAAAAAAAAAATGTGTATACATAGAACCAGGGAAAGACACACAGAATTGGAGTTGAATCTGTTTTGCTTTGAGTAAAATTTTAAAAAAGAACAGAAGTAGCAAAATAAATTAGATCAAAAGTTATAAAGAAGGAAATTATATCTTGTTAAAAGGCACGATGATGAAACAATATAAGTACAAAATATACATGTTCCAAGTGGCATAGAATCCAAAATCCTAAAAGAGAAGTTAAATAAGTTACAGGAAGGAATGTCAACTCAATATGAATGAGAGACCTTAACTTTCCCCTCTGAGAACTGGATAAATCTAGCTAAAACAAGAAATAAGTTAAGGAGGTGAGTAGAATTCGAGAAAAGTTAGATATGACAGACCTTTGGAGAAAACCAAATGAATATACGTTTTCTCAGTGGCACATGAAACATAAACAAAAACTGAGCATGTAGTAGGACATAAATCTTCACACTCAAATAGAGAAAAGCAAAAATGCACCCTTTTCAGACCATAATACAATAAAAAAGTATTTTCAGAAAAGGGCTTTGGAAAACTGAAAAATTCAATCCTAAAGAATAAATGTGTCAAAAGAACAAATCATAGAAATGATTAATAATTTTACTAAAGAGGTAATATCTTTAAAGAGAATGAAAATAATGAGACAACATACTAAAATTTAGCAGATGCAGTCAAAGGAGAATTTAATATTTGGTTCACACGCCAACTGTGTACATTAATAAAAGAGAAAATAAGGTCAATGAATTTGTCATATGACTAAAAACAACTAGAAAAAGAATGAATTAGAAAAACCCCTATTACATATTAAATTGAAAATACTGAACATAAAAGGTATGACTAATAAAAATGAAATTAAGAAAACCATCGAAATAATAAAAAAGCCAAATAAGTAGTGTTATGAGGAAAAACAATAAAATAGATAACTGCCTGATTAATTACATTTAAAAAAAGAAATGAATAGAGAAAAGCAATCATCAGGATCTATTTGGCCCGATTATATGACAATAAATCAAGCATTCAAAGTGAAAAGGATGAATTTTTACAAAAATATAAATTGCCTAGATTAACAGAAGAGGAAATAGATACATAAATAACACCATCTCAGAAAAAGAAATTAAACAAGCCATCAATGATCTCCCTGAGAAAAAATCCAAAGGGGCAAATGGATTCACAAGTAAATATTGCCAAATTTTTAAAGAACAATTAATCCCAATATTATTTCAATTATTTGGGAAAATAGCCAAAGTGGGAGTCTTCTCAAATTCCTTCAATAAGTCCATAGCAAAGATTAAACAGTAGTTCAGAATCCATATAATATTCTCAAAACAACAGTAATTTAAAATGTCAAATAACCATTGACAAAAATTTTCCTAAAACCATTCAATGCTGCCGTCAGGGTCCAGCCTCACTCACGACTCCAGGACTCCCGACTGGTGGCGAATGATCAGTCAAAATAAATAACAAATGGAAGACAGCTTAATCATTACGGCCATAGGACTGCTTTGCATCTGACATCTGCTCCACCATTCCCAGGCTTGGTTTTTATTTTATACCCATTTTCTTGGCATGCAGATTACATTTCCTAACACACATTTTCAAAGAGAGATAACTGGAAAAGTGATACATTAACTTTTAACAAGTCACTTGATTAACATTCTATATTTTTGTATTGTGATTAAAGACAGAATAAAGGTTGCACACAAGATAAATGATTTCATCATAGGTGGCCTACTAGGGAGTTTCTGAGTTACTGATTTATGTAATTGAGTCACTGAGGCATATTGAAGCTTAGTGTATCTGTACTGTACCTGTATGTATTGTATGGGCCTCTATGATAGATTTGTGTGCTGGCTTCATGAGAATAGGCTTCTGTGAATGGGAACATTTTGGACTTGGCCTGTAGCTGCTGTTTCACTGGGAATTATGTTCCTAAATAAAAGTTAACCCATGATAGCCTTTTTGGGATTGGGTTTAAGGGTCTGATGTTTTGGGGAATTAGGGTACATGTTTTTTCCTCTTGCATTATTTCTTTTGAGACTAGGGGGAATAATAATCATAGCAATTCATAGGTAAGGGGCATTGATGAAAGAGGTCATATAAAAGGGGATACAGTGGGCAGTCACATCTCATCAAGGACCATTCTGTGGTCTCCCCAGCTATCACGTGTGACTCTGTCAAGGTGTCGTGGCCTGATGGCTCCCAGCAATTCAATCCATCCTTGACCACTTCCTCTAAGAATTTTCCCTTCCACTTTGTCAAAGTTGACCTTAAAAAACAATTTCAATAACTGAAGTAATCAAAGATTTCTTCTTTCTATTAGTCTCTGATCATTACCTTACTACAGGCAAGCCATTGTCTAGCCACTGCATTAATTTTATCAGCAGGGAGAACTTCATCCCAGAACTTTTATCTAATTTCCTCGAGGAGAGTAGTTAGACCTTTGGTAGAGGGAGGAAAGAGATTTAGTGCTACATGTAGTTTTGGAATTCATAATTAAACAAAATTGAGAAGAGGTTCTATTTTGAAAAGAGCAAGGACTTCAGATTAAAGTACTACCCTGATATTATTTTGAATATGTAGTCTAAAAGGAAAATGTTAGGTATGCTTCTATAAGCTATTTCTGGGACCAATGAGGTTGGGATTTTGTGCTCTTACCCTATCCACTATGGGGCTCATAGCTCTGGGCTTAGATATGTAAGAACTGAGTACATCCCAGGGGAACTTGACTTAAAAATCAACAGGGTTAAGCTCTTACTTGCCATCTTTGATTCTACCATGTTGCTCCAAGAAAAAATTCTTAAAGATTGGGCTTCAATTCATGCCCAACATCTTCCCAAAGTATAAAAGTACAAGTAATGTAATATATGTATATATGTGCGCACGCACACACACATAGAACATGCATACATATATGCACACATATATGCAACACAATATACATGTGTAAATATAATGCGTCTATAAGGAACATGCATGTCATGTATAATATATACACAAGGATAACATGCATGTGCATATACATGTGAGAGAGACCCCAAGGAAATATAATATCCCCAAAAACAAAACAAATAGACACAAAGATTCACAAAATGCACTGACAAAAATTTAAAACAGGGCACAATAACTTAATACTGTGAGATTTCTCTGGATAGTTTATATTTAAAATATCAAGACAATATTAAAAATAATTAAATTTCTTTTAATTGGTTCCAGAAATCAGAACTAGCTTTGGAAAGTTGAATGCTGCAAAGGAAATTTAGTAGAAGGATTATATAAAAACTTGAGATGTCTCAAAATGAAAAGGATTTCCTAGGAAAATGATAATTCCTCTATCATTGAATACCTTCAAAGGGAGGCTGGATATTCATTTGTCAAGAATGCACAGTGAAGTTTCTTTTACAAGAATAGGCAAGATTGGAAGATCTCTCAGTTCACTTCCCACCCTGAGATTCTATTGGCATTAGAAATTTTTTTGCTTTTATCACATCTACCTAGTCAGGAAAGTAGTTTTGCCCCTTGTTGCATTATATTTTTAAATTTACTTTTCTGTCTACAAGCGATAATATTGGTTCCTTTAATTACATGAGGTTATTAATAGAATCAAGAGAAAACACTAAGAAACTGATATGCATATCTACATGTATGCATGTCCATATGGAAACAAAAAGACATTTAAAAACCCCACATAGGATTATTGAGCTAAGAGAGATTTTATGGATAAAAACATCTCTAACATGGAACTCAAGTAATCTAGTACCATATATCTTTTAATTCTTCCTACTTTTTATTTAAGATTAGATGATTTTATTACTGTACAAAGTAGTAGACCCTTGTGTTTCAAAAGATGTAATGCAGTCTACTGAAGAAAGTATGAAAAGAAATATTTATTTACAAAAAAAAACAAAGAAACTAAAAATAAGTAAAATTATTGAAAATTTTAAAGTATTTTTTGTTTTCTTAGATTCTATTTTGTAAAGCCACTATGAGGAAATTGGATAGGGTCATCATTAGAATCAATTACATATATGAAGATAGAATGAGTCTTCCTTCTTACTAGGGAAGGGTAGTAAATTTCTTTCCTTTTCAAAAGAACCAATGATCAATTTAGGACCCCAATAAATTTTTAGCTCTTCTAGATAGACAGTAAAAATCATTTTATAATCAAGAAATACTTCTTAATTCTATTGTTTTATAATTCAAGTTCAACACTTATTTGGGCAAAAGAGAAATGAGATAAAAATAGTCCCTGTGCTCATGCCGATTACTATCTGGTAGTCATATTGCCATAGATTCAAAGGACAGAACTGACCTTGTAGATAATGAAACCTTCAAATCCTTTGAAATTAAAAAAAAAAATAGTATTAGTAGGAGTATTAGGCAACAGAGTATTTAGGAAGAGGGAACAACTCGCATGTAAAATGAGTCAAGTTCCCTTTTTCACAACTCTTAGCCAATATATGCTGGAAATGTAAATCTAGCAAGAGATGTCAAAACCAAGTTGAGTGGATATTTTTCTTGTTTAAATTTTTATTAAAAATTAACAAGCAACAACAAAAACAATTAAACATACAAATCAAATGCTAATCATAATTTTTGGACCTAGCACTTTCTACCACTCCTATAGCCTGCTCACTATTCAATATCCCTTTGTAAACCATTAAAATTTAATCCCTACAATTTTGGTGACCACAAAGGAATGATGAGTACCCATAATCTTCTGATATTTTCCTTCCTACTATCTCTAAACTATCCCTCAGTCAGTTATTTGTAACTAATTCCACAGCGGAAGAAAGGTAAATCCTAAACTTTAAAAATAAATATGCAACCAAACATGATACTGAGTGGCATAACCCAAACTGGGCCTGGTTCTCCTATAAATATGCTAAGGAGAGACCTATTAGCTCAAGATTGTGCTTTGACACTAGAATTACCTGAGATATCAATTGTTTCAGTTTGTTCCCCTCCAAATAGTGAAGAAGTCTCTGTTATGGAGCATTGGAATTGGAAAATGTTTTTTAAAAAGGGAGGACTCTTGAATTCAGTACCCATATGACTACACTGAAGACAATATCATTGTAAGAGTCCAGGAAAAATTTAATGATCTTAAAAAAATTAAATTGATTTTAAAGGGCCTGTTGAAGTGAAGTGCCTATTATATTCCCCACCTCCACATTTATAAAAATGTAGTGGATGAGATATATAAACATCTCATCTAGAAGTTGGAAAGTTTTTCTAAGGGGCATAATATCCCTAAATATTACCAATCCCCCAATTTATAATAATATAATGAATGAAAAATCTGAAAGTGATTTTCACTATTGTAGTCCTTGCCTCCACATTACAATGAGGGGACATATAACAGTCTCATGCAAAAGGATGGAGCAAACCCAAGGGGTTTGTTACTCCATGATGGGTTACAGTCTTTGCACAAGGTGGGAAAATTTTCATAAGCGGTGTGGCACCCCTAAATGGCCAATAAGAGGGACCATTTTCTATGAAGCCTAGTAGCTACCGAATGATTTATATATATATTAAAAAGAATGACGAATTAAAGATAGAGAACATAAATGAAGTTCCTATTATAAAAGTTTTATATAAAGCTGTTTACTAAATGAAAATTAATGTATCCTGAGTTGATTTGGGTATTGGTCAACACCCTCCTCAGGGGGTATTGTATAATAATCACAAAATCCAAGACAAAATTTTATTTGAGAAAAAATTTCAGGGAAAGAAGTTTGCTAACTCCTTGAATCCAGAAAACCTAACTCTGCAAGAAGTACAGGATACTTATACTATTTATCCATGTAAAGGAAAGATGAATTCAGAAAATTAACTGTTTGAAGAAGGCGCCATGAAGATGCCTAAAGAAACCTCCACAGCATCAGAAAACCCACAATGAACCATGGAGCATAACTGAATGAACTTGTAGGGGGTTTAACACATTTATTCTTAATATAAATTCTTATGTCAAAGGGGATTGCCCCTAATTGGCTTTTTTGTCAATGCACCTAGCAAACACTGGTTTTGCTCTATCTTCTATATCCCTATTATCTCTAACTATTGTAGTTTCCTCTTAGAAAGTGCAATATTGTATGCACCTTTCGCTAGAAGATGTTTGGAGGTATAAGATAGCTATGTTTAAATGATCCATTGTGGGAAACTAGTCTCCCAAGGATCACAGGGAAGATTGTAAAAAGAAATTCTTGGTTCTCTTCGTCTATTCTGAAAGGGAATTGTTTATTCTCTTTGCGTAGTTGGAGTTAACACTCTGCTTAACAATAACATAAGTAGCCATACTTAGTACCTCACTAGATTGTGAAGACAGGATTAATTCTCATTTGTCTACCTTTTGACTGAATCAACACAAGCTTGAACTAAATGGAGGAGCTCCCAAACCACTTAGATAATTCACACCCTCAGAAACTCAATCAGCCAAGCAACTGTGCACCCTTTTGATGAGAATTCTCACCTCTAGAAGGTGAGAAGTGGATCCCACAGACACTTCCCCCTTGGGCAGTGCTAGGCAATTTGGAAGCTGTGAAGAGACAAGAAGCCACTATAAAAGGTCCTGAATTTCTGGAGTGGAGAGTTCAGCTTGAAGAAGAAAGTCAGTCTCAAGAGGAGAGTGAGGCTTAAGGAAGAAAGTTGGCCTCAGTAGTCACCTACAGCTCTAGTCGTTTTGACCTATCTCTATGAATGAATAGTTTGCTTTCATCTACTACTGCTGAGTTTGCAATATTCTTCCTCAAGCCTCACTCCTCTTCTACCAGTGGTGAATTTATACTAGAGGTTCCATTTTGTGAAAGAGATAATCTTTTCTTTATTCATTTCTACGTTGTTTCTAATTTTAGGCATTTCAAAATACCTTCATTAATCTTCCCTCCTCATATTTGAGATTCCTTTTGTGTGTTGCCTTGTTCCATCAGAATGTAAGGCTGGGATTATGTTTCTTTTGATTCTCTCTGTCTCTGGATATTTCTTTTACTCACCGAAATATGCATGTGTTGTCTCCCTGATTATCTATCTGATAGAGATATTATTGTCATTGTATTCTCAGGACTTAGCAGTTTTTGTGCTACATAATAAAGACTTTAAAATGCTTGTTGACTTTAAATTTTTCTTAATTTGGAATTTTACTATTAGTGTTACGCATTTTTTCAATTTCTATATCCTACTTAGTAAATTGACTATTTGTATCCTTTAGTCATCACTCCTTTGGAGAATGTTCACTATTAGTCTTAGGATAAATGTATGAGTTAGTTGTAAGTTAGTACTTTCTCAAATATATTTACTTCAAATATATTTTGCAATGCTTCTTTTCTTTTAGTGACTTGGTTAATTCAATGCTCTTAGGAGTAGATTATCTTAGCAATTTATCTTTTTTTTTTCTTTTCTGGTTAGAAGCCTTTTTTTCTTTAAAATGTCCTTGTGAAAACTTTTCAAAATATTTTTCACTCTCAAAAAATGTTTATCTTTTGTATTCATAGATCACATAGAGGTTTACTGGGCAAACAAAACATATGTAAATATAAAAAAAATTATATATATAGTGCCTTTCTACCTATAAAACACCCTCTTCTCTCCTCCCTGCCCAACCTAACTCTCAAGAAGTACAGGATACTTATACTGGTTATCCATGTAAAGGAAAGATGAAAGGGACTCAAGGAGTTCATGAAATGACATAAGTAGGGCAGAAGACATAAATGGTGTTCAGAGCCACAAGCTATAAGGGAACAGTGTTGGGTTTAAGAAAAATGATACCAGAAAGTTAGGTAGCATAATATTCTCCCTGAGATGTAACTCAGAAAAGCAACCCAGGAAAAGTGAACCTCCAAATCCCCAAGGAGGGAGGACTAATATTGCCCATCAGTTCAATACAAGGAATTTATGCATACCTGAAAGTGGGAAAGGTCAAGGAGGGAAGATTTTCAAAAGGGAAGTGATGGGGAATACAAGGGAAATGTTGAAAGACCACGATGAAAAGATTAAATAAAACCCTATCACATGAGGAAATAAAGTAATGAAGAAATTCCTAAAGACAGAAGGATAAAAAAGACTTCAAAGACTAAAAGCATAGTGAAGAAATATTATAATATGAAGAAAACATTACTAATACTACTTTACTTAGAGAATCTGGGACAATCACAGAATTCAACAGCCAGAAAACTCTAAAATGTCTCAAAGGAAAAATAAATTTTTAAAAGAAAGTGAGAATGAATTGATCCCCAAAACAATTTTCAATGAAAAAATTAAAAAATATAAACAGAGTAAGAAAAATGAATCCATACGTTTTTCTAATGAAATAGAAGCTATAAGGGGAAAAAATTCTGAAAAGAAAAATATTAAAATAGAATAAAAGCCAGTATAAGTCAAATAAAAGATAGCAATGTTTAAAGAAAGCATGACCTCTATTCAAATCAAGGGGAGTGGCCTTGAAAACTATGCAGAGAATTTTTTTTTATTATGAACATATCAACAAGCATAGGCCTTTCAACATACAGAGACCAATGAGGTTCATATATAAAACTTTAAACTTTTATTACGCAAGATTTTTATTAAAATGCATAAATATACCTTATTTTATTGTGCTTCACCATTGTGAACTTTGCAGATATTCCATTTTTAAAAAATTTATGAACTGAAGGTTTGTGGCAACCATGAGTTGAACAAGTCTATCAGTGCCATTTTTTTCCAATAGCATGTGCTCATATCATGTCTCAGTGTCACATTTTGATAATTCTCACACTATTTCAAGTTTTATCATTTTTATTGTATTTGTTAAGATGATCTGGGATCATTGATCTCTGATGTTACCATTGTAATTGTTTTGAGGCACCATATAAAACAACAAACTTAATCGATGAATATGCATGTTCTGAGTGCTGTACCAACAGTCTATTCTCTCTCTCTCCCTCTGTCCCTATTCCTTGAGGCATAACAATATGGGAGAATATTACATAAACTTAGTTGATAAAGCAGTAGCAGCACTTAAGAAGATTTACTACAGTTTTGAAAGAAGTTCTATTGTAGGTAAAATGCTATCAAACAGCATTGCATGCTAGAGATAAATATTTTTGAAAGCAACAGTCAATACAGGAAACTTCATTGTCCTATTATTTTAAGGAACTGCCACAGCCACCTCAACTTTCACTAACCACACCCTGATTGGTCAGCAGCCATCAACATCAAAGTAAGACCCTCAGCAGGAAACAAGATTACAATTCATTGAAGGCTCAGATAATGGTTGGTATTTTGCATAATAAATTGCCAAACTTATCATAGCTAATCTTATAAAAATTCTGTTTAGATCTTTATCATCTTTCATCCTTATGCTAGATTGGTTTAGGTATGAAAGGGGTTATCTTGATTTGAGTTTTTAGTGTTATGCCAATCAGTGCATATGTAATCATTTCAAATATTTCCATTTCTATGGTACCTTTCTGTATAACATAGCTTCATTGCTTCTTTCTTTTGACAATGACTATTTTTATTGTTGCTTCACCTTGAGATAAAGATGATCACTTCTGGTTTTTATTAAATCATTTAAACTATGAACATTTATATTTCAAGTGTTTATTGTAAGCAATACATTTTTGGATTTTGGGTTTCTAATTCATTGTTACAATTATCTCTTTTATTGATGAGATCACCACATTCACATTCACATTTGTTTCTCCCTCAATAGTGAACTATAGGGGGTTGAACATTTATTCTAAATGTAAAGTCTTATGCCAAAGGGGATTGCCCCTAATTGACTTTTTTGTCAAAGCACCTAGCAAACATTGGTTTTGCTCTCTCTTTTGTTTTAGCAAGGAATCTATCACTGGGGTAATTCCCTTTATGGCTTCTTTTGACAATGGATATTCCTGTATTGATGGAGCTGGACTACCTCTCCTTCCAATTTGGACAGGGACTGCTGATTTTAGTAAGCCCACATCAGTGGAAGATGTTGCCCACAGAGCTTCTGGTATATCTGCAGGAATTTTGTAAATAAAATAATACAGGGAACATATGCAATGATTCTTCTGGTAATTCCAGAGAAATGTCACCATTTGGGGTACATATTATTGTTGCTCTTAACTTGCATAACAAATCTCTTCCTAGCAGATTCACAAGGGAGTTTGGCATTAATAGAAATGAATGTTCCATGGATAAAGGTCCAACAGACACCATTCACACACCATAATTTATTGAGCCATCTCCCAATTAATAGGAATCATTCTTAGTACATAATTTTCTGCCACTACAAAAAGATAAATATGTACATGTATATACACACATATATACATATTTACATATGGGACTTTTCCTTCTTCTGTGATCTCTTTTGGAGTACAGACCCAATAGTGGTATTACTGAGTCAAAAGATATGTCACAGTTTAGTAACTTTTGGAGGAAAGTTCCAAATTACTTTTCAAAATAATTAAGCTAGTGGGCAGCTGGGTGGCTCAGTGGATTGAGAGCCAGGCCTAGATATGAGAGGTCCTAGGTTCAAATCTGGCCTCAGCCACTTCCTAGCTGTGTGACCCTGGGCAAGTCACTTGACCCCCATTGCCTAGGCCTTACCACTCTTCTGCCTTGGAGCCAATACACAGTATTGACTCCAAGATGGAAGATAAGGGTTTAAGAAAAAATAATTAAGCTAATTCATAGCTCTACCAACAGTACAATGTAATAGATTACCCATACCTGCTCTAACATTTGGAATTTTCCCTTTTTTGTCAACTTTACCAGAAGTGAGAGAGGAATTTGCTTTGACATTCTAAAAGTAGTGTTTTGGAGAATTTTTACATGATTATAGATTTTACAAGTGGCTATATCTTGGATTTCTTCCCATGAAAAATGCTTTTGTTTGTATCATTTGACTATTTATCAATTGGAGAATGGCTCTTATTAGAAATTTTTTTTTAAACCCTTACCTTCCATCTTGGAGTCAATACTGTGTATTGGCTCCAAGGCAGAAGAGTGGTAAGGGCTAGGCAATGGGGGTTAAGTGACTTGCCCAGAGTCATACAGCTGGAAAATGTCTGAGGCCAGATTTGAACCTAGGACCTCCCGTCTCTAGGTCTGACTCTCAATCCCACTGAGCTACCCAGCTGCCCCCTTATTATAAACTTAAATTAGATCTTTATATATCTTGAAATCCTTATTAGAGAAAAGAAAGAAAAATTTTCAACTGTTTTCTTTCTGATGCTACTTGAATTGAAATTGTTAGTACAAAAACTTTTAAAATTTTATGTAATCAAAGTCAAAATATTTTTTTTTCTTGTTTTGGCCATTTTCTTCTGTTTAGTAACAAACAATTGTTTAGTTATGAATTATTTTCCTGTGTATATAACTTGAAAGTAGTATCTTCCTTAGACTTCTAATTTACAGATGATATGACCTTTTATCTCTAAGCCTACCGTGGTATATGTTGATCTAAAGAGAATTCTTACAGAACTGCTATCCAATTTCAGCTACTGGGTTCTTTTCCTTCTATATGCTGTGCACCTAATCTATTCTACTTAGACATCAAACTATAATTTTTTTTGATAAGTATCAAACTATTTTCTGGTTATAACTTTGTATTAATTGTTTGAGATCTAATAGTACAAAATCTCCCTCTTTTTCATTTTTTTCACATTATTTCCCTTGTGATTCTTAACCTTTTGTATATCTGAATTAATTTTATCATTTTTCTGGTTCTATATAGGAATCCTTTGGTTATCTGATTGGTAAGTAACTAAATAAGTAAATTAATTTAGGTAGAGGTTTAATTTTTATTATATTGGAGTGGTCTACCTTGGGCAATGAACATAGCTCTATTTTTTTAGGTTTCTATTTCTGTAAATATAATGCTTCATTTAAAAAATTCTACTCAATTTCCTTTCTGCAAGGCTATTCCTTTTTTATTTTACTTTTACTTGCTTTTTATATTTACTTTTATTTGTTATAGAATTATTCTTTTTTATATTCTTACCTTTTGAGCTTCTCTTAATACATGGTATTTATTCATTATTTTTGAAGTTTTCTTCTACTTATTCACCTTTAGTGTCTCACTTCCGGATTGGAACATCTTGCAATGGCCTGTTTTGAATGACAAGTTATACTGAATCTTTTCATCTCTGCCACCTGGATATCAATGACCTTTGCCTGAAAGGTTTTTTGATGGAGTGGCTGATTCATTTCCTTGACCTTCTTTGCATCCTTGGCTTGACAGGGACCTATGCTTGGCAGGGACCTGTGCCCACAGTTGGGCATAGAACCAAACCTATGCCTCAACTTCTGGATTCTCTACCTGTTAACTCATGACCTAATGCAGTTGGGGGTTTTAGTATTACCTCTTATATCGTTACCCTGTGAATCAAACCCCTAAGAGCTGACTTTGGCCCTAGCTGAAGCCCTGAAAACAAATTTTCATTTCTGAGTTAGTGAGACATGTGAGGAACCTATATATTTTAGTTGTCTCACTTAGATCCTAAGAGCAGATGACATAAATTAATATTTCATAAATAATAGGGTGGAGGGGTTCTGTTCAGCTTTCCTGCTATACCTATTTAGCAATTAAATTATGAAAAATTAGATTAATAGGGGAGTATCTCTTTCCACAAATGTTTTACTACACTACTTTATTTTATTTTCATGAATAGTTTTCCTGATTTAAATCATATATCATAACTAGAATACTGGTATTAGACATCCAGAAAATGTTAAACACTTAATGTGGTATCACATAGCACTTAGGAGAAAAAATACATTTATTTTCCAGAGGTATTTAGTTATTAAACTAAACCAGAAAAGTATTGCCAATTATTAATATTTTGTTGTTCATTTTTCAGTTGTGTCTAAATTTCTGTGACCCCATTTAAGATTTTCCTAGCAAAGATATTGGAGTGGTTTCCCATTTCCTTCTTCAGTTCATTTTATAGATAAGGAAACTGAGGCAAATGGGTTTAAATCATTGTCCAGGGTTATACAGGTATTAAGTTTCTGAGACTGGATTTGAATTTGTGAAGATGAGTCTTATTGACTCCATCAAGCTGTCCAATTAGTCATGAGTTAAAAAGTATTGGATCAAAGATTTAATGCTGAAGCCCAATCCCTTCTTTTTACAGATGAGGAAACTAATGCATAGAGATTAGAGATCACTAGAAGTCACATTCCTGAAATCAGTGAGAAAGTATCTGAGGCAGGATTTGAATCCACATCTTCTAGACTCCAAGGCCAGTGTCTTATCTACCACACCATGCCTCTCATAGCATATACTCTTTACTTGCAAAATCCCTTTGAGATTCCTGTTGCCAAACAAGGCATGTGAATATACTTCAGGCAAGGGCCTGGGAAAATGCCAAACTCAAACATGAACTATCATAAGCAGGTTCCTACATAGCAGGATGTGATCAAATCATTTCAAGCTTCAAAAGCAGAGGTGCTTGCCAATTGGATATTAATACAGAAAAGGGTATTAAAGAGATAATGGTATACCAGTCATAAAATTATAGGTTTTCTTACATAAGGAGCTCAAACTTTATAAAACTGCAACTTGATTATAAAATATCCATAGCAAGTTATAGCTGAATACATTTAATCTCTAGTCATTTGTACTATAAATTCAAGGGGACCTGCTTTTACCTTTATGGCATTTTCTCAATTTGAAGACCAGTAAACATTTCCTTACCAACCCTCCTGGGAATATTTGTATAGAAGTTTTCCAACTTGCTTATTTTTTAGTGTCAGTTCTTTCATGAAACATGATTTTGCAAAGTGCTGTGGGAAAATAGCAACTAGTTCCTAATTTAGGCACTAGAACATACTTTCAACTAATAACGTGGTAATAGATTACTAGGTTAAAATAGAGATTGTGTCTTAACTAATTTAAATAAGACAAAACATGGCAGTTAATTTTAATTTAAAACTATATCTAACTACAGAGAAAAATATTATTTTTATCTTCTGTGAGTTAAAAATGGCATATCAGAATAGTCTCTAAGGAAAATTAAATCTGATACATTTATTTTTTTTAAGAAATAATTAATACTGAAAATATTTGAAATTAAAATCCAAATACTATTAAATGATCAAAATTCTTTTTGTTACTTTAAAATATTTTTCATATCTTTATGTAAAAGGAAGAAATAGTGTCCTTTCAGAAGAATTATTTTGAATGAACAAGTCATAAGATAATTAGATCATAAATGTAGAGTTAAAAAGACCATGAGAAATCATTTCCAAACTTTCATTGGCTGTAGAGAAAATATATATGGAAAAAAAAACATTCAAAAGTATCAAATATAAGCTCCCATATATAGCACATTTCAGAAATTGACATGCCACATTAAACAAATTGTATGCTACACCATCCCTCATAACTCTCTTTCACTGGCTCATTCCTTTATTAATTTTCTACTCACCATCTAGAGCAATGAGGTGCTAGGTCAGGAAGACCTCAGTTCCATCTCATCTCAGACTCATACTGGTTATGTGATTCTGGGGAAATCACTTAATATAAAAGGGGGATAGCACCTTACTCCTACATCTGTAATGTGAATCAAATAACCTACTTGATAAGCACTTAGCTTGGTAGTAGGTGCTATATAAATGTTAGCTATTATTATTATTATTGCGGTTCTAGGACAATGAAGGCTTATATTTTATAATTTCCTCATATTACAGGGCTTTTTGAAGCATGCCCAAACCACCCAAGATGGAGACACTGAAATGAAATATATGTTACCTGTTCCTAAGGGAAGAAATTCTGCATTAGCCCTGAGATTTTTCAATTGTTTGTGTAGCTGGAACTGGCTGCATCTTTAAATCTACTTGACCAGGGAAAATCCACTTTCTTTGGAAGCAATCATTCACAGCAGGGGCACCATACAATAAGTTGTAGGAAAAGAGAGCCTTTCCTCTTCCCTATTGGCCCAAGAAACAGGGTTGGGATTTTGGTCTTGTTTTCTTTTAGTCTTGCTCTTTTTAGTTCTCGGTTCAAGGAGTACATTCTTTAACCCAAGAAGTCAAACCACTGGAACAAGGATCCTAAGCCAAGGATGGGTCAGGAAACAGACAAGAGTTCAGACAAGAAACTGAGTTAAAATGTGAAAACTAATTCTTTTCTCCTCCCCCAGAGACTTCAGTTTTAGAAGAGAGATTATGCCCCTCTGATGTTGGGGGGATGTTTATATATTTGCTTTGTATATACTTTCAAAGAAACCATTCCTATATACTAATTTATTATGTGTTTAAATGGAACTCGGGTACTTGGATCCAAAAAATTGGGAGAATATAGTCACAATTTGAGCCTATATTAAAAAAAAGAGTTTAGAAAGCTCTTAAGGGTAGCAGAGAACCCAGGGAATGGGTGGAAATGTAAAAGCCCCAGCCTTCACAAAGAGGAGAGCATTGAAAATGAGATCAACTGTGTCTCAAGTAGATTTAAATATGCAGGCATTCTCCTTAGGTGGACAATGGAAAAATGCTGTTTTAAATTCCATAGTGGTGGAATACAAAATGACTTCTCCCAAAAGCAGCTCCTTACAATCTGTCTGCATATTAGGTGGTTTGGGAAGCCTCATTATATTCTATACAGTAATTTTCATTATTTAATCAACTAATTCTGAACCCCTTCCTCAGGTGATAAATAAGCCATAGTAATTTATTTTCCCATAGGCTATCACTCCTCCCTTACTTTCTCAATCTTAAATCCCTGGGATTCATCTATGTTATTGATCCTATAATTTAGTTAATGATAACAAAAACATAAATAATTATTTACAGTGAACCATCAATGAATCAAATTTGTTGCCAGTTATGCTCTCAAAAGGCAGGAGAAAATAGCATAGAACGGAAGAGTCTCATCAACACTGCCCCTCTTCCACTCTAGAAAAACAGTTCTCCCAGGATGGTAATTCAAGTTCCTCAGATATTCTCTTAAAAATGTCTTTTTAAGTTCTCCAACAAGATAATAGATAATTGTCATAAGCTTCTTATAGAATTTTCATAGACATGAGTCAGCTTCTTCATTTTCAATCTCATACTAATGGCAGCTAAACTATCTCTTAGTCCTCTCACAGACTCTTAACAGATGTTAGATAATTCTCAATTTTAAGTTATTTGATCATATAGCCAAAAAGATAATAGACTACATATTTTCTCTAGTTATCACTAATTCTCGGGAAAAAAATGTCTAAAAGGGAAATTATATGTAAGTTGTAGAATGATTGTAGCTGAATCCACGGGACAAGAAAATGAGAAGCCCCATCAAGGAAAAAGCCTTTTAAATTATCACTGTTTTTGTTCAGTTGTTTTAATTGTGTTTGAGTCTTTGTGACCTCATTTAGTTTTCTTAGCAAAGATACTGCAATGCTTTGTGATTTCCTTCTCTAGTTCATTTTACAGATGAGAAAACTGAGGCAAACAGATTAAGTAGCTTGTGCAAGGCCAACTGGAAAATATAGCAAAAGATGTTGAGTCAATGTTGGAGGGACTATGGAAATTGTAGGCATACAATTGTGGGCACTGTTAGTGAAGCAGTGAAGTGATATTAACCATTTTGATAAACAAGTTGGAATAATGCAAAGAAAGTGGTTAAAATGGCCTTACCCTTGTACTCAAAGATTCCATTTTAGGCCCAAAGGAAAAAGATTCTATATACACCAAAATATCTCTAGAAAAATTTTTTGTTGTAGAAATAAAATAGGTGCCCACTGACTGGCGAATGACTAAGAAGCAAAGAATCACATATGAATTAATAAAATATTAATAAGCTATAAGAAAAAACATAATTAATATAGAAATTAAGGCTTAGATGAACTGATAGTAATTAAAATACACAGAATTCACAATTACCTCCACAACACTGTAAATGGAAAGAGCAACAAAAGAACTGAAATTGAAAATACTGAAATCATTATGACTGAGGTTGGCCCAAAAGGAAGAGATGAGAAGAAAACTACCTCAATTCCTTTGCAGAAAAAAGCACTGAACAATGGGAGTAGGAAATTTCATTAATAGCAGACTTTTTAAATGTAATTTACTTTTGTGAGTTTTTTGTTATTTTCTTCCTTTCTTCAATTTTCCTTAAGAGATATGTCCCTCTGAGAGGGAACAAATGGAAGAATATAGTGGAAACACACTTGATATTTTTAAAAAGTCATCAATAAAATTTTGTTTCAAAAACTCAATATTTTTGCTCAGAAAACCATCATTTAAAATGAGCTCTTAATTTAGATTGTTCATATTTAAGCATCACCAGAATAACAAAGCTATATAATATTTGTATAATTGAAAATCTGTTACCCTCAAAAAGAACTACATTTCCTGGGAGCCAACTGACTTCCTGTCATTACATATTTCCTCTAGTCAGGGGATAAATATTGAATGGACAGTCCTGCTCACTCTCATGGGCATACAGCAAGTTTGGTGACAATGGTGAGTTAGATGGACTCCAATTTTATTCTCTTGAAAGGGGAAAACCTAGAAACTAATCTCAAAATATTGCAACAAAACTGTATATTGTCAATATCTCTTTCTGTCCATTTTCTCTACAAAGAATAGTCCCAAAATGAGTTGTTGTGTATAGCTATTTGCTAACAATGATATCTTGGCAAGTATAACCAAATTTTGATTTGTATATATGTACATATGTATGCATGCATGTATTTATATACTTTTATCATAAAGGTCATGTATGGGGTAGAAGAAGGAAGAAGAGGATAACAGTCAATATTTAATCTTGCTTTATTTGTTTGCTATTTGTTCACTTAGGAAAATGTATCCTAAAAGGAATACCAAATATTTGAATTTATACTATTATATTTGTATGCAAACAAACAAAAAAGTATTTTGGATGTTTGCTTAGTAGTATAATGAATGATCCTGAGATAATGTACATTGTGTACTTTAATATAGTGAAACTATGTTCATACTTATTGAGAATCTTTTCTAATACTGATCTAAGTACAAGAATCAAGGTTGTTCTTAATTAGAAAAATGATCCTTTGAAGAAAGAAGTACAAATGATAGTAGCATAGTCATATACAGTAGATGTGTTAGGGACTCACTTGCTGAAGAGAAAAGAAAACTATGTATCTAAAAAGGGTCAATCCTATCTCCAAAATACAAGTCAGAGAAGGCATAATAAGGTAGTAATTTATATGAAAAATATCTGAAAATATCTGGAAATTCTGAAATGAAGAAAAATTAACTTTAAAATTAAGCAAATATTATTTTCAACTTAAAGAACCTCAGTTGTGGTTCTTTAAGCTTCTTTTTGTTTTCTTTTTGTATACACACCTTAATCTAAGTTATTAAAAAAAATGTCAAATAGCACAAGGTCAAACAGATACTTGGAATATTCCAAAAGGAATCATTAATGACTCTAGTTCAAACTCTGGCATTCAAACATTTATAAAGTTATTTAACTATTTTATCATATAGACAATATCTTTGTCTTTTTTATACGAATAAGCAAGAGACATTTAGTGAAATGTTTTGCTAAAATTTTGATTCACTTTATACCTTTTCCCCATCTAATGTTTAGTGAACCTGACAAAAACAGACAATGAAATTACTAAGGCATAACTCAATCTAGATAAAGCCAAACTGGCTTTTTACATATACCACTTTCTTTTTTAGGTTTTCATAAACCAGGTCTTCTAATAATATAGTGTACAACTTTGTCAAGAATCAAATTTATTGGTCTATGATTTGCAAATTTCATTCTTTTATCCTTTTTAAAGTTAATATAATTTTTTTTTACTTTATAGTAGGTAGTAACTTCTGTTCTCCCAAATATTTCAAAGATCAATCAATCAATAAAACCCTTGAGAGTAACTCAGTCATTAAAACCACCAGATCTTTCATTACCTCTCAGTATCCTTTCTGACAGAACCTCTGTCAGATATTTCCTTATTTTGGATATCACTTCTCACTTGTGTTTTTTTTTCTGCTTTATTTTTAAAGGATGATTTTGGGGGCAGAGAAAACAAAGCAAAAGAATCATGTAGTTTTGATGCTGCTATTACTAGGAATGCGTCTCCTTGATATAAATATGACTTACCTCTTACAAGCTCCAGGATATTCCAAAAGCCCTAGTTTCAATTGGTTTGGAACATAAAAGGTAAAATTTTTACCTCCAAAACCAACAGGTGATTTAGAGCAAATTACAACTACCTGAGTAAGAAGGAAATTATGTATGTACATATATGTGTATAATATTTTTTTCACTGAAAAAACAGAGAAGGAAGTTTATTTCATAGTTCAAGGTCTATATAAAGAACCCCTTAAAATAACCACTCTCACGCCATTTCTTTACCCATAGAAAATGTAATATAATCATTAAAGAAGAAATATCACATCACTTTAGAATTAGCATTACACACTGGGAAAGGAAAATGTACAATCTGGTCTCCTGGAATATGTCTGATTTCTCAAGTTTTCTAAATGCTTAGATAGCTAGCTTCAAGATTATAATGAAAAAAGTCACTTCAAATGGATATTCTGAGTTGCAGGTACAAGTGAAAATCTTTCTAGGACTAATGATATTCAAAAGCAGAGTTAAGGTGCTCTCTTAAAACCTCATTCTTGGGAGGAGAGTGAGGGTTTACAATATAAATCGCAATAAGTGGCTCTGGAACTGGTCTCTTCTCTTTCAACCCTTCCCAATCCTAATTCTAACCTCTTTGCTAAAGTACTTAACCTCTTGCTTTAATTCCAGAGCCCAGGACTAAAACTAAAGGGCAGGTAGCTGGCTGAGAGGATAAAAATATACATATATATATATATATATATATATATATATATATATATATATATATATATATATATATATATATATATATATACATACAAACACACACACACACACACACACATTTTCTAAGACTGCTCTGGTCTTTTCAACATGAATGATTAAACATTTTATCATTAAAAGTCTATTTTTTCCTGTGAAGGATTACACTCTGTTCTGCTAGATACTTATTCTTTCTTGGTTGTAATCCCAGTTCCTTTTCTTCTGGAATATAATATACCAAGCCCTCTGCTCCCTTAGACTTGTTGTTGCTAAATCTTTTGTGATTCTGACTGTGTACCCAGAGTACTTAAATGGTTTCTTTTGGCTGCTTAAAATATTTTTTTATTGACCTATGAGTTCTGGAATTTGTTCATAACATTCCTGGGAGTTTTCATTTTGAGATCTCTTTCAGGTGGTGATTTATGGGTTCTTTCAATTTCTAATTTACTCTCTGCTTCTAAAATATCAAGGGAGTTTTCCCAGATAATTTCTTAAAATATGATGTCTACATTCTTTGATCATTATTTTCAGTTAATGTAATAATTCTTAAATGATCTTTCTTTAACTTGTTTTCTAGGTCAATTATTTTTTCCAATGAGATATTTCATGTTTTCTTTCATTTTTTCATTCTTTTTAAATTTTTATTGTTTTTTGGTATCTCGTGGAGTCATTAGTTTCCATTTATTCAATTCTAATTTTTAAGGAATTATTTTCATTCATTTATTAAGAAGTTTTTGTAACTGTATTTCTGACAATTCTTTTTAACATGTTATTTTCTTTAGTATTTTGTTCCTTTTACTAAGTTGTTATCCATATTTTTCTTCTTTTGCTTCCTTATCTTTTAAAAATTTATTTGATTTTGAAGATAATTTTTTAGCTCTTCTATGAATTGTTGCTGGACTTCTGTGAAAATAAAATTTTTTTCTTCAAGGCTTTATTTGTAGCTATTTTGACTTCATTGTCTTTTGAATTTGTGTCTTGATCTTCTTTGTTACCAAAGTAGTTTTTCATGGACCAGTTCTTTTTTGTTGTTCGCTCATTTTCCCACCCTATTTCTTTTGTTGTTACCAGATATTTTAATTTTATATACAATATACTATACTATGAAATGTAGCAGTAATTTAATATATATGGTTTGTTATAAACATGTAATAAAATTTAATATGCTTATTCAAGAGAAATAATTCTTACATTGACTATGTTAAGAAATCTGTCTTATTCTTTCTTTTTCCCATCTCTATCACCTTTTTTCCCTCCCCAAGAAAGCAGTTGTTATGATATAGGTTGTACTTATTATCATATAATACATATTTCCAAGTTTATCATGTTATGAAAAAAGACATTGCTTACATTAAAGAAAAATTAATGAAAGAAATAAAGTGAAGAATGATATTATTTCAATCTGTATTCAGACTCTATTTCTTTTATGCCATCATGAGTCCCTTTGAGTTGTCCTGGATCCTTGCTTAATTGATAACAGTGTTAAGTCATTCACAGTTGATCATCATTATATATTGCTTGATTTATTCATCCAAAAACTATGTTCCTATCTTATGATTAATTATTAACTGAAGAATGGCTCATCTTCTTATACATTTGAAAAAGTTCTCTATATATTTTATATACGAGTCCTCTTTCCAAGAAATGTCCATAAATTTTTTTCTCAAATTTTTATTTTTCTTCTAATCTTGGCTACATTAATTTTATTTGTACAAAAAATTCCAATTTAATGTATTCAAAATTACATTACATTTAATAATGCTTTATATTTCTTATTCATTCATAAATTCTCCTATCCATAAATCTGATAGGTAATCTGTTCCCTGTTCTTTTAATTTGTTTATAATATTTCCCTTCATACCTAGGACATGTAACCATTTTGATCTTATCTTCATAAATGGTGCAAGATGTTTATATCTAGTTTCTGCCAAACTACTTTCCAATTTTCACCAAACAGAGAATTCTTAATCCAAAAACTTGGAACTGTCCTTTGGTCAAACACAAGGTTACTATAATCTTTTACAATTGTTTGTTGTAGGTCTGTTCTGTTCCACTGATTTGCTTTTCTATTTAGTATTCAATATCAGATAGTTTAATTATTACTGCCTTATAATGTAGTATGAAATCTGGTAATACTAAAACTCCTTCCTTTACATTTCTTATCATTTCCTTTTATATTCTTCATTTTTTGTTTGTTATTATTTTTCTAGTTTAACAAAAGAAATTTTTATTGATTAGGATGGCATTGATAAGTACATTAGTTTAGGTAAGATTGTTGTTTTAATTATCTTGATCCTGCTCATTCATAAACAATTTATAGTTCTCCAACTATTTAAACATGACTTTGCATAAAAAAAGTGTTTTATATATAGTTCAATTTCATATAGTTTCTGGATTTGTTTTGGAAGATATACTCAGATATTTTATTCTGTCTATGCTTAATTTAAATTGGTTATCTCTGTCTCTTCCTGCAGGATATTGTTAGTGATACAAAGAAATGCTACTGATTTATGTGAGCTTCTTTTGTATCTTGCAACTTCATTAAAATTGATAGTTTCAATTAAGTTTTAGTTAAATATCTAGGATTTTTTATATATATTATCATATTGGCTAATTCTGATACCTTCAATTTCTTTTCTTATTGCTATTGATAGCACTTCTAGGTCAATATTAAATAATATTGATGATTATGGGCATTCTTGTTTTACTCCTATTTTATAGGAAAGGCTTCCTACATCCCCATTATAGATAATGTTTGCTGATGGTTTTAAATATATACTTATTAATCTAAGGAAAAACTTATTTGTACCTATGATTTCTAGTGTTTTGAATAGGAATGAGTTGTTTTTTGTCAAAAGCTTTTTCTGCATTTATCGACTAAATCATGATTTTTGTTAACTTATATTAATAGTTTTCCTTATAGTAAATCATCCTTGCATACCTGGTATAAATTCTATTAGATCGTAATGTGTAATCTTTGTGATATTTTGTTGTAGTCTTCACTAATATTTTATTTAGAATTTTTGCATCTGTATTCATTAATGAAATTGACCTATTACTTTTTTTGTTCTCCCTAGTTTAGGTATGAGCATCATATTTGTTTCGTAAAAAGAGTTTGGTAGTATTCCTTCTTTATCACCAATTGTTCTAAATAATTTATTTAATATTTGAATTAGAAGGCCCTATTTCTTGATTTAGAATTCATGTTATATTAATATCTGTTTCATATCTGGGGTATGAGGAAGGGGTCATCTCAAGCTTAAGGCTTTTTCACACTGCACTTTTCAGAACTGAGATTCACAGTGCTTTCAAGATGATGTAATTTGGTGAGATGTTTGGCCATAGCTTTCTTGGTCTTTACTCTAGCCTGTATCCAGGAAAATACCCTGATTCCTTGAGATTGTAATTGATACTGATCCAAAAGAGACTTCCTCCCTTGGGACCATAAATAATACTGTTCCTTAGGGTTTTTGATCCTTTGGAGTTGAAAGTAATATTGCCTCTTGGGCTTCTCCTTCTTGTCTCAAAGTGCTCCTTTCTGCCTTTGAACTATGACTCAAAAGTGAATGCACAGAATATTGGGGTTTAAAGTTGTTCCCAAATTCCATACCATCCACTATTTGATCAAATGTTGAGATGTTTTTCTCTTGTTTGTAGTATAAATTCATTGATTTATAACTTAACTCATGTGGATGTTAGGCTCTTCTAAGATTTGAGGGAGTATTACAGAGCCCTGCATTACACTCTCATACATGCTGTCTTTCCTGAAATATTTACCCACTTCCTTATTTCTCTGGTTCAGCAGTATAGAGTACTTCTACACTTGTGCTATTTCATTTGGAGCTGACTTCTATACTTTGATATTTAGGCCTCTGAAGCTCTAGGAGAAGAGTGGTGGTTGGGGGTGAGGGACATCTATATTGCTCCATTCTCTGTTCTTCCACTCTTATTCACCAAGTTCCCTATCCTAGAGATTTCTGATGATTCTAGGACATCCTCCAGAGAGCTATAGTCTCTTCTTGCCTTTGGAAAAAGAACCTTGATCACCCTCAGAAGCTAATATGGTCGCTTCTTACAAGAAAGGATTCTTTTTTTATATTGCTTATGAAGTTTTGGCTAACCTTTTCTATGGTTCTGGTTTGGAAGAAGTCACTTTTTGTAGTTTTTCATGATTTCTTGTTCCTTGTTTATACTAATGTGAATTTCAGGATTGTACAATTCTTTAGTCAGTACCAAATTCCATTGAGAATTCCTGCTTTGTAGAACAGTTCCAAGATATCACAATGGCAGGCTGCCCTTGAGATACTTGAAAATTTGCTTCACTAGATAAATTCTATTATTATTTTTATTTTTTTAATTGATGCTTCTTTGTCTTTATTATTCTTTCCCTTTTAAACATATTTCACTTTTAAACATTATTCATTATAAACAAAGATCATTTTCTCCCCCCCGCCCCCCATCACCCCTCCCAAAGGCAATGCAAGCTTCCTCTGGTATCACAAGTGTCC
Source organism: Monodelphis domestica (assembly GCF_027887165.1). Classification (NCBI taxonomy): domain Eukaryota; kingdom Metazoa; phylum Chordata; class Mammalia; order Didelphimorphia; family Didelphidae; genus Monodelphis; species Monodelphis domestica. The sequence continues at coordinate 287,404,787 of NC_077227.1, forward strand.
TCGGTCCGAACTCTTTTCCATGTTGTTGGTATTTTCATTAAGGTGTTCATTTAGAGTCTTTCCTCAATCATATCCCCTCCACCCCTGTAGTCAAGCTGTTGTCTTTCTTCGGTGTTTTTACTCCCACCTTTTGTCCTCTGCTTGAGGGTAATGTTTTTTTCTCCTTCATCTCTGTGGATTGTTCAGGGACATTACATTGCCTCTAATGGAGAAGTCCATTATGTTCAATTGTACCACAGTGTCTCTGTACCACAGTATCAGTCTCTGTGTACAGTGTTCTCCTGGCTCTGCTACTTTCACTCTGCATTACTTCCTGGAGGTTGTTCTAGTCTCCATGGAATTCCTCCACTTTATTATTCCTTTTAGCCCAATAGTATTCTATCACCAACATATATCATAATTTGTTCAGCCATTCCCCAATTGAAGGGCATCACCTCATTTTCCAAGTTTTGGCCACCACAAAGAGCGCATCTATGAATATTCTTCTACAAGTCTTTTTCCCCCATTATCTCTTTGGGGTACAAACCTAGTAGTGCTATGGCTGGATCAAAGGGCAGACAGTCTTTTAGAGCCCTTTGGGCATAGTTCCAGATTGCCCTCCAGAATGGTTGGTTCAATTCATAACTCCACCAGCAATGAATTAATGTCCCAACTTTGCCACATCCCCTCCAACATTCATTACTTTCCTTTGCTGTCATGTTAGCCAATCTACTAGGTGTGAGGTGATACCTTAGAGTTGTTTAATTTGCATCTCTCTGATTATCAGAGATTTAGAGCACTTTTTTCATGTGCTTATTAATAGTTTTGATTTCTTTGGCTGAAAACTGCCTATTCATGTCCCTTGCCCATTTATCAATTGGAGAATGGCTTGATTTTTTGTACAATTGATTTAGCTCTTTATAAATTTTAGTGATTAGACCTTTGTCAGAGATTTTTGTTATGAAGATTGTTTCCCAATTTGTTGCTTCCCTTCTAATTTTGGTTGCATTGGTTTGGTTTGTACAAAAATGTTTTAATTTGATGTAATCAAAGTTGTTTATTTTACATTTTGTGACTCTTTCTATATCTTGCTTGGTTTTAAAGTCTTTCCCTTCCCACAGGTCTGACAGGTATACTATTCTGTGTTCACCTAGTTTACTTATAGTTTCCTTCTTTATGTTCAAGTCATTCACCCATTCTGAGTTTATCTTGGTGTAGGGTGTGAGGTGTTGATACAAACCTAATCTCTCCCACACTCTTTTCCAGTTTTCCCAGCAGTTTTTGTCAAATAGTGGATTTTTGTCCCAAAAGCTGGGGTATTGGGTTTGTCATAGACTGTCTTGCTGAGGTCATTTACCCCAAGTCTATTCCACTGATCCTCCTTTCTGTCTCTTAGCCAGTACCAAACTGTTTTGATGATCATTGCTTTATAATATAGTTTGAGATCTGGGACTGCAAGGCCACCTTCCTTTTTATTTATTTTTTTCATAATTTTCCTGGATATCTTTGATCCTTTTTCTTCCAAATGAGCTTTGTTATGGTTTTTTTTCTAATTCAGTAAAAAAAATTGTGGAAGTTCAAAGGGTATGGCACTAAATAGATAGATAAGTTTGGATAGGATGGTCATTTTTATTATATTGGCTCGTCCTATCCATGAGCAATTAATGTTTTCCCAATTGTTTAGATCTAGTTTTAATTGTGTGGAGAGTGTTTTGTAGTTGTGTTCATATAGTTCCTGTGTTTGTCTCGGGAGATAGATTCCTAAGTATTTTATTTTGTCTGCGCTGATTTTGAATGGGGTTTCTTTTTCAAATTCTTGCTGCTGAGCTGTGTTGGAAATATATAGAAATGCTGATGACTTATGCGGGTTTATTTTGTATCCTGCAACTTTGCTAACGTCTATTATTTTTCAACTTTTATAAAATGATATTTTGATAGTTTTGTATGGCAATGAATAATTAACTTGTGTAGTATTGTTTTTTATATTGGCAGTGCATACCCATAAAGAATTAATATTTCTCCAATTTTTAGGTCTTTGTTTGTGTAAAGAGTGTTTAATGCATTTATTTAGTCTCTATGTGTACCTTCATAGATTTCCACACATTACATATATCTATAACTATTTTGAATTCAATTTCTCCTTTTTATCTTTATTTGCTTATTTGGGATTTTTTGTTTTGGTTTGGTTTTGGTAATATGCAAGCATGATTATAATTTACACGTTTTTTTTTTATCCTGAAACTTTGATGCATTTGTTACATTAGCTCAAATGATTTTTGGTGATCTCTTTTGAGCTTCTATAGCCAGACCATAAAGCAATACTTTTTAAAATTTATCAATATTTATTCCTCTCATATTGTGTTTATTTATGTGTACCTTTTACTATGTCAAATAGTAGGGGTCATGAGCATCCTCACTTTACCCCTTATTTGGAAATACTTTTTCCCATAAAATATAATTATTTTTTCTTGATCCTACTTAAGTAAACATCTAAGTATAAATACATTCTTAGGAAACGTCTATTAACTTCTTTGCTCCATTTAAAACTAAAAAAAAAAAACCTTTGCTCTGTTTTCTTTTAAAAAACAGAAAAGGGTATTCGTTGTTGGAAGAATATACACAAAATGTATACCCTCTGATTGAGCAATAATATTATTAGGTCTGTATCCTAGATATCAAAGAAAAGGAAAAAGAAGCTTTTGTAGAAAAATATTTATAGCAATTCTTTTGGTAATAACAAAGAATTGCTATAATATACAAAGAAATCTGGAGAATGCCCATCAATTATGGAATGACTTAACAAGAATTTGATTGTGATGGAATACTATTGTTCCATGATAAATGACAAGCAAGATAGTTTCAGAAAACCTGGGAAGGCAGTGAAGTAAACAAAACCAGGAGAATATTGTACTCAAAAAGAACAAATATTTTAAGGATGATCATCTGTGAAGGACTTAACTACTCTGATCAAGTCGGTGATTCTATGCAATGCCAAAGGTGGTTGTTATGCAGTCATTTTAGCCATACCCAACTCTTTCTGACCCCATCTGGGATTTTCTTAGCAAAGATAGTAAAGAGTGGGTTGCCAATTCCATCTCAAGCTCATTTTACAGATTACGAATTTAGGCAAACATGGTTAATGATTTGCCCAGGGTCACACAGCTATAAGTGAATGAAGCTGGATTTCAACTCAGAAAGAATCATCTTCCTGACTTCAGGCTGGCACTTTATCCATTGTGCCATCTAGCTGTTCCTAAATCCAAAGGACCCATGATATAAAATGCTATCCTCTTCCAGAGAGACAATTTGTGAACTCTCAATGAAAACTGAAGCATACTTTTAAACTTATATTGTTTTATTTGTGTTTTCTTTTTCAAAAGGCTAATATGAAAACATTTTGCATGATTTCACCCGTATGACCGATATCAAATTGCTTAATATGCTCAAAGAGGAGAAAGGGAATTTGGAACTCCAAAAATTTATAATTAATTGTTAGTTTTTTATGTAATTGGGAAATATTTATTTTCCTACTTTTTAAAATTAAAATATTAATTATTAATTAAAAAATATTAATTTTAAAAATATAAATTTTTAAAAAACAAAAAAATGGATGGTGGATTTTGTCAAAAAGCTTTCTAGCAATCTGTTAGGGTATTTATTATTTTTATTAATGTAGTCTATTTTTCTTATATTTAATAAAACTGTATTCCTGGCATAAATCCAACCAAAAAATTGTATATAATATTTTTAATAAGTTTGCAATGTCTTCTGTAATTTGGTCCATAATCATCACGTAAGTATATGTCCAATAAACCTCAAGATATACCTTGCAACATGCTATCTGGCCAAAGTAGTCTCTTGAATATCTTCCAAACACATCCTACTCATTCCTACTTCCTTGCATTTGCTCTATTCTTTTCTTCCTGTTTGTACTCTACTCATCTCCCTCTCTCTCTCCCAGTTCCCTTTAAGAGCATATATAATAATAGCCAGAATTTAAAAAATATTTTAAGGTTTACAAAGAACTTTACATATATCATTTCATTTGATTTTCACATCTCACAACATAGATTCAAAAAACATAACCATCATCAATGATAAGGACCAAACCTATAATTTCATTGATATAAGGAACTCCAAAGTAAGGAAATTCATCTCTCAATTCTGTTTGATACATCTGCTGCAACTTATAGTCTTGGAAAGTTGTCAACAACACTAAAATGTTGTATCTTAGTCAAAAATTGAGACCATGTCTTCTTGGATTTGAGGTCAATTTTATACAATGTCATGTTTCATTTCCATTTATTTATACTACATTTATCACTTTTGTTTCATATGATCTCATTATTCTAAAGCGGTCATATGTGTAAGTCTTAACACTTTAAACAAGATTACTAACTGCTTGTTGGTAGAGACGACATCACAAAACATTACCTCCCCTCAGCACCACATATATGGATATTTACAGAGCACTCAAAAAGTATTTGTTGAAATGAATAATTTCAGAACTCATGTAATTTTCATTAGAATAACTTTTAAAATTTATTCCAAGCTATTTTAAGTACTATCCATTCACATTTTGCTCAAAAGAAGAAATGTATTTAATGTAATTATGGGGAGAGGTTGGAAGAAGAAAGATCTTTTGCAAAGCATTGAAGGTTCCAACAGTTGCCAGCATCTGGAACATAGTAAGAGCTTAATAAACAGTATTTCTTGCCTTACACCATTTAAAAATTCCATCATTATGAAATTTCAGAATAACTAACAGGAGAAAGGAAAATGAGAATTGGGTATATGTTAACTATCACATAAGTATTAGAACCTATGTCAAACAATAAAAGTAAATTAAAATAAAGGTTAAAATTATCTCCATCTGATAAATTACTAGTATTATAGTTTAGATTAAATACTAACCAGAAAAAATGAATGCATCCCACATGAATCAATACTGATTTCTAAAAGCTTTCAAATGCCAGGAAACAATGAAATAGGAGAAAATTTATGAAATAAAAATAACTCCTCTGAAGCAACCAATCAATAAACAATACACACACATATTCCATACTATCAGATAGAAAAAATTTCCTTCAATAAGCACATTTTGAAATTTCCTCTTTTAAGTGAACTTGCCCTAAGAAATTCACTTCTGAAAAAACAGAAGGGAAACAAAAACAAGCACCACTGAAAACTGAAAACCACAAATTTACCTGAAGAGTTTTGTTTTATTTTTAAGAGACTTTAAAAGCATGTTATATGTATATATAAAACTATTAATAATTTCACCATTATATTTTGTCACAACTGATGAAACATTCATTTTCTCCACAAAGCATGACTCAATTCCTTCAGCCAGCAATATACTTCTCTTCTTTGAAATACCATAGCACTTTATATTATTCTTATTACAGATTCATCACATCCTTTGTATTAATTACATGCCACCTCCTCTTCATATTTCTCTTTCCACAGTGTCTAGGAAGTGTTCTGGATATAGTAAGCATTTAATCAATATTTGTTGAATAGTGGAGACTGTCTGGACTGAATAACATTATTAACTGCTACAAATTATGAAATGAATTTTAAAAAATATTCCTCATAAATATCACAAATTTGTGTCTAAATGCATTCAGGTATATTAATAGAATTGAAAGGGTTTTTAATAATTTTACAGTAATGGCTATCTATCATTACGATGAGGTCCTGTAATTCAGCACATGGGATAATGGCAATAATGAAGCTTGCCTTCTCATAATATTGAAAAAGGAGTTTCCTAAGCAAATCAATAGCATAGATAAGGGAAATGTTTGCCCTTCCTAAGAGTGAAGGGAATTACCTTCTTTAGAGTATAAATTTGGTATTATAATTTGCATTCCCAAGACCAGAGAATCTGGGAGTTGAAAGAGACGTCAGAGAGACTATCTAGTTTCTCTATAATATATACTCTCTCTATGTACTCTCTATATAAATATATGGTTTATATATGTAAATAAGAATCCTTTCTACAACATATCTAACAATTTGTCATTTAAACCTCTGCTTAATAGTAGTTTAAATTATTAGAAAGCTTTTAATATAAAAATCACTGCGGAATAATGGAAAAATAGCCAACCTTGGAGACAGAAGCCCTAGATTCAAGGACCACTTATAACACACACACACACACACACTATATATATATATAATCCTAGGCAAACTGCATAACCACTCAGTACTCTAGGAGGCTTTCTAAAGTCCAAAAACTACAGATAAGCTCCCTACTGTCACTGGTAGAGAGTTTCTTCATCCAAAAGTTTCTTTTAGCACTGTGATAACAAGCCCAGTCCCTATTTCTATCCTCTTTATTATATTAAGACTGTTTGCCTCTTTGATCTTCATATTGATCTTAATTTTGCCCTTTAGAGCCACAAAGAACAATTATAATCTCATTCTATAAGACTGTGCTTCAAAAGCAACTAATTTGTTCTGCTTTCTCCAATCCATGTCAGTTAATTCAGACTCATATAGTATGAACTAAAGGTTCTACAGCATCCTTGTTACCCCATCTCTAGGATCTCCAACTTAAAAAAAAAATCTTCCTAAAATGCTTCATCCAGAACAAAAAAAAAAGAACGTAGCATTCCAGGTGTGGCCTGACCAGGGTAAATTTCTCAAAAGGACTGTCATTTCACCAGGACTGGAAACTACTGCATCTTAATGAAGATTAAAATAATATAAGCTTTTTAACTACCACAGTTTACTATTGGTTTGGTTTTTGGTTTTTTAACTACCACAGTTTACTATTTACATTGAGATTTTAGTCCACTAAACATCAAAAATTCTGTGTCCTTGATACGAAAAACTTGCACCTTTATTTTGATATAATTGGTTTCCTTTTTAATCTTGATCTTTATTTTATGTACTTAAAAACCTCACTCCAAGCACGGATTCATAAGTTTCACCATATTGCCAAAGGGCCCATGACTGCACATTCCCACAAAAACTCTCGCATGATAAGAACTCCAGCTCTAGACGTTTTATCTGAGAAGTTTCTATCTTGCCCAGCCTCTTCTTCCCTAGAAGTTGATTTTTTGAACCCAAACATAAGAATTTACATTTATCCCTAACAATTCTCATCTTAAAGGATTTGGCCTAACTTCCTAGTCTTTCAAGAACTTCTTGGCTTTCAAGAGTTGCCTATCAATTCTAGCTTTGTATAATTTGCAAATCTGGCAAGAAGTTAATTAAAGTATTAAAGTAGCACAGAGACAAACAGATTGCTGGGATACTTCAATACAGAATTCAAAGTTGGTATAAAAGCCTTAGTAATTGAACTTTGAGTGAAGATATTCAACCTGTTCCAAATCAGCTTAAATATACTGTCAAGTACAGATCTCACCATCTTATCCACAAGAATAGTGTAATAATCTTTACTAAATTTCTTCCTAAAATCTAACCAAATTCTTTATATGCCATTCCACAGACCTACTGAACTATCATAAAAAGAAATTATATTGGTCTGACATAACCTATTCTTAATCAAGTCATAATTAAGATTATATTTTCATGGTCACCTCTTACAATTCAAGATATTTTGTAAATAGCCCTTTAATAATATGTTCTAAGAATTAAAGTTAAATTCAGTCAGTGGCCTATAGCAATTATTTTCTTTGGTCTATGAAAGTCAGGAAATTTGTCTTCTGCTACTAAGTTCAGCTTCTCTCTAATCCTTCAGAGATCATTCACATATTCAAACAATTGATTTGCTTATTGTAGGTGAGTCTTACCTACTTTAAAAACACTTAAAAGATATTCTGAGAAGGCCCTTCCCTCCTATCCTAGTCATTCATAGGTCCTGTAGATAACGAAAAGTAATAAAATTATTTCCTTCATTTTTTTTTCTTTTTTCTGAACACAAATCAAATCTACTTTCCCCAAAATTACAATTCCCTATTACAATTAGCAAATGAAAGAAGCAGAGATTTATGGCTTAAAGAGACTACACAGGCCATGTAGTCTTTCACCATCCCCATTCCCATCTTACAGATGAAGATCTAAGGTCAAGAGTAGTTAAATGACTTGGTTAGGGACACACAGCTAGTAAGTGTCTGAGATAAGATTTGAACCCACCTCAGGTTAGGTTTTCCTGACTTTCAGTCTAGCACTAGATCTACTATGTTATACTACCAAAAGAAAGACATATATTTGAAAAGAAAGAAGTAAAGAAAATAAGTAGAGACAGAGGATTGGTAGATACAAATATAGATACAAAATAAAATACAGGAAGATGGATAGATGAGAGGAATACAAATGTGTTCTATGTTTAGAATATGTATATTTCTAAATAGACTAATAAAATATCTGCTTTTTTATTTCATATTAAAAGCCATTTATAGAGCTAGTCCTCTAAAAATACTTACTATTCACATTCTTATCTCCTGAACAAACTATGTACAAGCAGCTGAACATTAATACTCACAATTTTGGTAAACAAATAAGAAGCGATTGTTTTTATATTATAGTTATTGCTTATAAACTAGTATAATCATTTAGCAGAGAAAAAGGCATTAAACAGATTAACAAAGAGAAGGGATAAAGTATAAACATAATATATAGCATGTACGCTAAAAAAAAGTTATCTAGAAATTTCAAACTTGTTCTAGACAAAATTGATGTGAATTTTCACATTATTTTCTTCTTTCTGTTAAAAAGGGAGTAAATTATTATAAACTTATTCCAGATAAATAGAAACTCACCTTAGACAAAGCCGCATCACGTTCTTCTATCACTGTACTCATTTCTTCAGTAGTTATTTTCTCTTTACATTTGTTGGTCTTGTATATTCGATCCATAATTATAGCTCCATTGCTCTGGATAGCTCTCCCTGTGTCTGCATTGTTTATTCTGTTCAATAATTCCTGTAATGTCTACCAACAGCATTATATGTTAGTCCTACATGAAGTTTTAATATATTTTATTTAATATGGGGTTTTAATTAATAGGCACATGTGAATGGTAAATTGACGGAGTGAAGTTATTGAATTTTCATATTGCAGCAAAGATGTACATTATTAGTGTGTCAATTCTTCTTTTTCCCACATCTTAGTTCTTGAAACCCACTCAATTGAACTTAAGCCTCTAAGATATACGACTGACATCAAGAAATCTCCTCAGAGAATGGCTTACCATGTCATTTTCTTCAGGGTTAATATTTTCTAGCCTAGAGAAAAAGGGACACAGAAAGCCTGATCAGTAGCATTTCCTTAGTGCAGCAAAATGAGTTCGCTTTTTAAATCTTTAGAACCTCAAGTAATTTCATTCGACTAGTCTTTAGAGTCAACCATAACACTGAACATATTAAAGTGCCACCTGCTCGACTTCATCTTTCAATAATGCTCCATATCTTCAGCACTGACTTCAGACTGTTAAGTTATTAATGTTTACTACTATATATGACTACAAGGATCAATTGTTCATATGTGCTTAGATGAAGAAAGTTCCCCAGCGATAGAAGCACTGGAACTCATCATTATATTTATTCCTAGACTTGCCATTTTTTTTCTAGAAACTGTATTCCTTTCCTCTTTCTTTTTGGGCCCCTCAAATAAAACAAGGTAATGTTTTTATTGTTAAATTTAATAATATTCTCCCAAAAACTTTACCTGAAAATCTCCTGTGAGATTCTCTTTGTTAGAAACAAATAAATAAAATGTAAAAGCCAAAAGAAGGCTGAAAGATTTTTTTTTCAATAAATCACAGATGACACTATACCTTTTCCACTATATCACAACACTGAAAGAATTAAAATTATAGAAAGTAAACTGGCTTCCTATATATGAAAATTTCCCTTTGAAATAGCTAACTTGTCCAATAAATCCTTGCTTTAAAAAAATGCTCAAGTACAGAAAGGGGAAAATGTGGCCAGACAACAGTTTATTTGAAAAGGAATCCAAAGATTAAGATTTTAGAGGGCATGTCAGATTGAAGGGGATTGGATAGTCTCAAAAATGGAATTTTCACAACACAAACACAGTGGATTCAGGTGAAGGGTGAAAATGGTTAAATGGGATAATACAGTAGTTTCCAAACTTAATGTCCCTTTCTTACAAGAAAATAAGTAACATTTTCCTATACCTTTCTTTAAAAATATGGACAAAGGATTCTTTCATTACTTGATTTTAACAAAAACAATGCTTTCTTTTAAAGCATATAACCAAAAAGTATATAACACAAATCCCACAACACAAGAAATATAATTCACACAAGTATTTATTGATAAAAATCCTATACAGATTCAATATTTATAACTTGAAAACACTAATTAAAATATAAATAGGCAAACTTTTCTGGGGTGAGCAAAATTTATATTTCTACTTGTAATTCTTTTTTATTGCTTATTATGATTAGCATTTTGTCTTTATAACAAACTAAAGTAAAAAACCCTTTTTCACAGAGAATTTAATAGGAAATTCATAAAATATATATTAGTTTGTAGTATGATTCAGAACTCTTTATTCACCCATAGACAAAACTCAACAAAACTTCCAATGTCATATGCTTCTTTTTTAACAGACTATATACTAACACTATACACTAATTTGCTCTAATGGACTAAGACCAAATATAACATTTGCATATGGCACATGTGTTCCTTATCCAATGGTATTTAGTTTTGTCCAAGCCTTTGAAATGAAATGAGATTGTTTCTATAAATGGGTAGTATATCTTCAGCAGCAAAGTAATACAGGAGATAAAGCACTAGTTCTAGAATCAGAAGACCCATATTCAATTCTGGCCTCTAACACCCTAATGACTGTGTTACCCTGGACAAGTCAGGAAGCCTCAGTTTGCTCGAGTATTCACAACTGCAAAATGGAAAAATAATAGTACCTACTTCCCAGAAATGTTGTGAAGATTACATGAGAACTATAAAGTGTTTATCCTAACAAATGGTAGGTACTATATCAATGTTTATTTACTCTATTTCATTTATAGGGTAGGTATTGCCAAATTGAGAAATATAAAAAGTATTATGTATCAATCATAGCTCTAATTTAACATAAATTTAATCAATGCTTCTTTGGATTAGAGTATGAATTTCAGGATTTTGCATTTAGAATATTCAGATTTTCAAAATTTTTCGCTAATATTTAAGCTTCAGTCAGATTTTTTTGTTATCAAATGAAAATTATTGATGTTTATAATGACAACTCTGAAAAAACAGCACTTTCTGGTTACAATTCAAATGTCCTTCAAAATATATTGGCACAATAAGGTCAGTGTTTCAGTTATAAAGAGGTTTTTTTATGCTTTTCCCCCTAACAGTACACAATTTTGCAAAGAGATTTCTTTTTATTGACTAAAAAATAAAGTTAATTATTTTTGCAACAACTTGACAAAAATATATTTAGCTCCTCACTCAGATTTCTTGATATGTTAATTACTTGAGAAATAAACAATGTGAACAAAATGCCTGGTAGGGAAGGATGTCACATTTTTAGAGATATATTATCCTACTATCACCTGATCTTTGTCACTGCAGAGCTCAAAACAATTCTCCAACATATGATTTTTATTTAAAAATATATCAATTACATTGAAAATTTCTCTTGAAGTGGCATTACTATTAATGGACGTTCAAGGCAATGAATCTTTCCTAATATTAATTTCAAACATGTTATGTAATCAATTCAACATTTATAACTGCCTCTGTTACCTCATCCATGTTTAATGAAATAGGAAGATTTAAGTTTCTTAATGAATTGATCACAAAGGCCTTCCCATGTCCTTTGTTCTCCTTCCTACCACATTATCCGCAAGTAGAATCACTGATAATTGCTTTTCATAAGATACAACAAGCACCATTTTAACTATATCAATAATTTCAAGGATTAATGATGTTTTTCCTGGCAAATTAAGGGTTATTACATTTAGTAATTTCTTAAACATTGCTCTAAGGAAACAGGTGGAAGGCTTAGTGAATAGTATTAGGCCTGGAGTCAGGAAGACGTGAATTCAAATATAGCCTCAGACACTTACTAGTTGCGTGTCTCTGAACAAGTCACTTAATTCTGTCTACCTTAATCCACTGAAGAAGGAAGTGGCAAATAACTCTAGTATCTATGGGTAGTATGGTCTATAGTGTCACAAAGTCAAACATGATTGAATGACTGGAAGACAACAAAAAGATGTAAATAATTATTTTTACTTAACATAATTGGGAGAAAGATTTTTTTTAAAATATTTAAAACATCTTATTTTCTCTAAAACAATTTGCCAATATATTCTGCATACCCATTTTAAGATTTCATTTTGATTTATTAGGCTTCATGTTATCTGCAGCAAAACCATAAACACAAAGCAAATATAACTGTCTTTCCTCTCAATCAATAATGGTACTTGTGAATCTCAATAATAATTATAGCAGACTATTTTCTGGATTTTAGAATTTGACTTTGTCTTTCTGTACTTCTGCTACTTACATTGACTTGCAAATGTTCGTCATTTTATACTATTTATTATTTAACTTTTTAAAATTAGAGATAATAAAAATGTAAAGCAATTAAATTTAAATTCAAATAATTATACCTATTATTGAGGGGGTTTTTAAAGTACCAGTTTGGAGGAAACCAAGACTCTGATGTTAAAGAAATAAGATATGGTGCCTTTAATTGGCTACAAAAGGACTGTTTAAATTTACACTTTACATTCAAGTGGCACAAGCAGCATAACATCACAATTCATTTGTGTTGTGGACTTATACTAACTGATAAATACCATGACAAAAAGCACCCATACTTTGCATCAATGTGCACCAAATTGAACTTTTATCTTGTTTATGCATATTCAATATTAAATAACCATAGTTTTGCATTAAGTTAAAATGGTATGTATTTTCATAGAAAAGAGTGGGTATATTCTTGTGGGAGTTTAACTTGAAAATATAAAACAGTTTTTAGGCACTCTTCTCCCTTTGACTGGGTCTTAATCCTGACTCCTTCTCCCTGAATAGTGGGGCAGGATGTACTCCATAGTTTTGGTCTCTTTGTCAAGATTAACTTTTCTAAATAGTTGATCTCATCTGTTGCTCTCTCTTCCCCCTCTTCTCTCTCTCTCTTTGTTTTTCTCTTTCTTTTGCCCTCCCTTCACACCCTTTGGGACATTCCTGGAAAACTCTAATCTTGGATACTCAAGAAGCATGGAAGAGGCAGCACTAGAAGAAAAACAACAACAAAAAACTAAATCAGAAATATAGCAAAATCAAAATGAAACAAAAAAGGAAAGAAATTAATATTCATTTCCTTGAAAGAGTTACCAAATTAGGAAGAAAATGAAGAATAAAAGTTCTAGACCTCACCCATCCCCTTCAGAAGGACTAAATCCAGATCTCATCAAACACCTATTCCACGTGGTTTGTGATTATGAATCTTCGCAGTTCATACTGGGCCTTACAATGTAAAGTATTGATAATGAAAAGAAGCAGTACCAAAGACATGAGTCAGAAGGGTAAAACTTCTCATCTCCTACATGTGGCCAGTTTTAGTGCTGATGCTGGCATACAGACTCGCCTGGGATCATCCCTTCCTAGGGCTTACTGGCCCAAGAGAGGACATTCCTCTACCTGGGAGTTCCAATGGGAAAGCAATGTCAAAATCTCTTTCCTTTTAAAGACCTCTGTTTAAGATTACTGCCTTCTTTCATAGGGGGTGCTAAGGACTTACTGTCCACTTCATATAGGAACTCGGGATTCGCACCAAGTGAGCTAGAGGATTTCATTTCTTTACCATGGTTATGGAGACAGTTTCACCCTCCTCTGCCACTAGTTAGAAGGATACACTACAACAATGCCTTGTTTTGACAGCCCTCCCCTTTCTAGGAAGGAGGTGCAAAATTTTTCTGGTAAAGAAACATACTACTTAATACACAGGAGCTTCCTCAATGTATATGGAAAAGTCTGAGGGAAGAGGAACCTTGAAGCTTAAATGATTGCCTATTCCAACAGGCAAGGGATGTCTAAAAGCAGTTGTCCTAATTGGGATGTCTTCCAAGGCTTGGTCTGGGAAATGAGGATTGGAAAGTCCTCTCCTTCTGAGGTAGGCATTGGTTTGTCCTGGATCTGGATTCTGGGAGGTGAAAATGTTGATTAGCCAAGACAAACCTCTTACCCAGAAGTGGGGGAAAAAGGCCAATTTGCCAGTTGATCCTGCGCTGCTTCTGACTACACAGGGCAAAGCCTTTATTCATTACTGTGCTCTCCAGACTCCAGGATATTCAGCCAGAGCTGTGGGCACTGCTGAGGAATCAGTGCAGATTAGTATCTTATCTGACTCTTTCTATAAGTTTGTTGTTTTATTTTTTTCATACACAAGACCCTTGGCTTGTCATTCAACCTCCTGAAGGGGCTGAATAAAGCACTCATGGAACATTTGAACCAAAGAAAGGAGAATCTACAACTCTATGGAATTTGGCTTGGGTAGAAAACACCTCCTTCATTTTCATACAAAAACACATCTGGTCAGCATGGCAGGATGTGATGTCTTAAACTGTAAAAGGGCACTCATAAAAGAGAAAACATTGAAGGAAGCTGAATGCACTTATTCTAGACACCTTTGTTTCCTTAGGCAATAAGGAAGGAGTGTTAAGGGGCCAGCTGGGTAACTCAGTGGATTGAGAGCCATGCCTAGAGACGGGAGGTCCTAGGTTAAAATTTGGCCTCAGACACTTCCCAGCCATGTGACCCTGGGCAAGTCACTTGACCCCCATTGCCTAGCCCTTACCACTCTTTAATATACAGTATTGACTTCAAGACAGAAGGTATGGGTTTAAAAAAAAAAAGGAGAAAGATGTGCTAAAAGGCATGGGCCTTAGCCTCCTGGCTTAATCAAGTCTCAGTGACAATTTGCTTTTTAGGAAAAGAACCAGTCTAGCCCATATGGTGGAGGACCCTAGCAGATACTGTTCTTACTACACTCACTACTCGAGATATCATCTCATATCTTTACATTATTAAGCCAAAATCTCAGGGGAAAAAAATTATTCAATTTCTTACATCTATCCATTTCTGTACTCTTGATATTCTGGCTCTGATCCCAATAATTTACTCAATGGGCTCTTCAAAGTTACCCAAAACATCCATCTCTTAAATACTAAATCCTATGTACTTTGACTTAGAACAGTCAAATCTCTTCAGATTTTAACATGAATAATCACTTTATCTTCTAATATATTTACTCTTCTTTCATTATCAATTATATTACTTATCCTGCATATTATCCTGCTCATTTTCTGTCTCCTTCACTTGTCCATTAACTATTTTTCTTCTCACAAGAGGTCTTTCCTGGAGCTTCCACTCTATTTCCTCTAAACTCTTTCTCACTCTTAGTTCTCTCATCAACTCCAGGGAATTTAATGATGATCTCTATGCTGATGACTTCCTCAAATATATATCCAGATCTAGTGTCTCTTCTAAAATAGAGCTCCATTAGGATCAACTATCCATATGTTGCCAACTGGATATAATGCTAGACATAAAATTTAACATATCCAAAATTTAACCTACCATATATCTCTTGATATCTGCTCCTCCTGCAACCCCCCCCCCTTTTTTTTACTGATTGTATAACATCTTCAGTTGACCAGTTCAAAACTTTGGAGTAATACCTGATATTGATCTCTCTTCCATCTCCGATATCAGTGATAGCAAACCTATGGCACAGGTGCCAAATATGGCATGCAAAGTGTGCTCTTTGGGCACATGGCTTCCCCCCTCCCACCAAGTTTGTTACTAGAATGGCAGAGGGACTCAAATGGAACTGCTCCCTTCCCCCGTTCCACCAGACCTGATGATATTTTTTCACATCCCCGCCCCTCTGCCCAGCAGCCCAATGGGAGTGCACAGAGAGTAAGATGGGCAGCTCCCAGGCAGCAGAGCTGGAGGGGCATGGAGGGCTCAGGTCACCCCCTTCCCCCATCTATACTCACTGAGGACATTCCTCACTTAACTCACCCCTCCATCCAGCAACCCAATCTGAGCATTTCCCCCTCTCCCCTGTGTGGGGTAAAGAGGATGTGGGGAGGGTGTGCCAGGCTCTCAGTTGGGGAAGGGGCACAGCACAATCTGGGAGGGCAGGCAGAGCACTTAGTCTCAAGGTGCGGGGGCCTGGCACTATGTCTCTAAAAGGTTCACCATCACTGTTCTTTATTCTATCAATTAGAAAGTTTTATGAATTCATTCTTAAACCCTCAAACCTGTGTTCTTTTTCTTAATTGCATAGCTACTCCCTTTATTTGAGCTGTCATCGGTCCTTTTTTGGAATATTGTAATAGCTTCTTAACTGGATTCTCTGTTTCCTGTCACAATGGAGCAGAGGTGATACAATCCCCCATGATGAAGAAGTTAGGGAGCCTACTTCTCGAAGGCTGTAATATGTAATAGAAATGTTCTATTCCACTAGTTCAGAAAAAATGCAGATATTCAGGAGCTGGTTCTGGCTTGCTTACCACAGGATGAAAGAATGGTCAAAAGACACAGTTACCAATAAGTCTGGCACAGTCTATCCTGAATTATGTGGTTAGTAAGCTCAGTAGTGAAGCCCTGGAGAAAAGATTTTATATAGTGGCTAGGCCATATTTGGAACTGAATCTGCTAGGGCAAATGCTTTATGTAGAAATTGTTAAATGTCAGCCCACTCTTTCCAAATGAATGACATGTGACAGAATTTGTCCCCAGGTGTTGAAGGAAATATTCATAAGCTTTCTTTTTTTATCTTTCTTCTTCCTTTCCTTCTTTCTTTCCTTCCTTCCTTTTTTCCTTTCTATATGATTTATCTTTTTAATAAATATTAATTTATAACAGTTAATTGATATTATTTGGTTATATGAAATTAGAAGCATTAGTCATTCTTTATTAATAGGAAGATGGAACAAATCAGATTGGAGGTTTAAACTGACAGCATAAGAGAAAAACATACTACATTCCTTCGGAGTATCCCTATAACTGGAAGATGGAAATATAGCCAGCCTTACTTTATCAGAGTTAATCTAATATCAGTGGTTCTTATTCTTCTTTGGACTCATGGACTCTTTGGATACTCTAGGAAGCTTGTTATATCTTTTTTCAGAATAATTCTATTAAATGAATAAAATAAAATACCGAGGACTACAATTAGTCCTACAATGCAATAATGAAATAAAATACAATAATAAAAAATTATCAATTTTTTAAAACCAAGTTCATAGAGCCAGGTTGAAAATCCCTGCTCTTCTAGAGTATTTCCTTTCCTAAATTATTTTTCTTCCTCCACACAGCTGCCAAAATAATTTTCCTAAAATGAAAGTTTGTCAAAACTTTTTTGTTTGATTGTCAAAATCACTATATTGCTCAAAAATGTCAAGGGCTTTATTATCATTTTCAGAACAAAATATTAACTCCATATTTAAGACCATTCACCCTTCTACAATTTATAGACTTTACACTGTAAGCAGAATGGATACTATTTGATTGGAAACTCTGAATTCAATATGTTATCTATTATCTTCATATTTTGGGAAGTCATCCCTGGAATGCACCTCTTACATATCAAAATATTTCTCTCACTAAGTTTGGGGGTGGGGGAGGAGGAGCACATAGGTGGCTCAGTGGATTGAGAGCCAGGTCAAAGTCAGGAGATCCTGGATTCAAATTTGAACTCAGGCATTTCCTAGCTGTGTGACCCTGAGCTACTCACTTAACAACCATTGCCTAGCCCTTACCACTCTTGTGCCTTAGAACTGAGCCCAAGTATTAATTCTAAGTCAGAACATAAGGGTTTAATGAATAAAATAATAAAATTAGTTGAGGTGCCAACTCCTAATGGAAGCCTTCTTTGATTCACTCATATGTCCATTTTATCTCCTTATCCTTAAAGGATCTTGTATTTATTTATCAGGGACATGCTGAATCCCCTCAAAAGAAGGTAAGCTCCTTTGGAAGAAACTATTTATTTGTGTCTTTATACCTTTGGAAGAAACTATTTATTTCTGTCTTATACCACTTGGCACATGAACCAGAACATAAAACATTCATTAAAGAAATATTTTTATGGGTCCGAGTTTCCTTACTTTGTCCTATTCTTTTTGCACAAAACTTCATTGTCTCTCGAGAGGTTATATTATAATCTCAATCATACTACTGAGCATTTTTGAAAAAACTAATAAAGTACAAAACCTTGTGTATTAGATACATTTTTTGAGATGTCATACTTAAGGAAACTAACATGCTATGTCAAAATTGAATTTAAAGAGAGATAAATTTAGGTCCATGATGTATATTTCTTATTATGATAGAAAAAGAACAATAAAATAAAATAAATGGCATTAAGTTTAAAATTTTTTACAACTTACAGTATTTAAATTTACTTTTAAGTTCAATAAAGAGTTCATTTTGAGAAATACTGATAGAAGATTATAGTTCCCTCTTTTCAAGTATTTCAAACCTTTAAACAGTAGTTACTCTGCAAAGTTGTAAAAAATCTGTAAATTAACAAATGATATTTTATTAACATAAGATTAACACATGATACCTTGTGAATTTTGAATTACTCCTGCATTATTATGAACTACATATTCATGACAATTAGTAAGAATTTTGCTGAAGCAAATGTCTGTAAGCTCAAGTTCTAATTGATTTCCAATACAGTGCAAATTCTGCCTGACAACCTTATACTCTAAGTCAAGACACCAATGCATGAAATGCCACATATCTCGATTTATCACTAAATCAGTCAATACAAGCTTTTTTCTGAACCCGCAGTCATTCACCTTGTGCAGTGTGTGTACAGCAGAGCTCTGACCTCAAATAATGAAATGAACCACTGACCCTTGACCAGAAATCCTCTCACCACTACAATATTTAAAAAATAAAACTAAAAAGAACAGTATTCAAAGAAATATTATAAGTTGTTAGGAAGCATATATATTATAAATTATTTTTAATTTATGTTCTATTTTATTTTTTTAAATCCAGAGAAAATATAGAAAGAAAAAAAAGGCTAGACATATAATGGAATAATACAAAAGTCAAAAAAACCTTACAAAAGGAAGAAGGGTACATCACAGATGACAAAACAAGTAAGAAAAAGAGAGCATTAAAAAAAAGATGAAGAAGACAATCAAATAAATTGGTTTTAAAATTTATTTCTTCTTTAAAATAAACTGATTTTTAAAAAATTAGGTGCTTTACTTAAAATGTACAACTCTAGATAGTCAATGGCTATAGAGAGTTAAACAGGAGGAAAATGCATGAAGCTTTCTGAAACCTGGTTATCTTTTTCTTTGGTAATCTGAACTTCTACAGTACTTACAATGTGCACATACAAGTTGTGACTCTGAATTTTATTATCTTAACATATGCATGTGAGCTGCCTTAGTAGAAGAGAGACTTTAAGGCTGCATTTTTCTCTAAGTCAAAAATCAAAAAACATAAATATATTGAAGTTCTGTGTTTTCTGGACCTTTTCAATATAAAGATGTGGTCTACTTTAAAAAATTGGAAAAACCTTCCTTTTTCCTTGACCTATTTTCAACCAGAATTCTCTTAATAAGTATATAAATCATTCTCATTAAGATTTTTATAGATAAGATATAGAGAAAGTAAGCATTCAGTAAAGTATCTACTGATGTACTCTTGACAGCATTTTTTCTAGTAATAATACCATCTGTGATTTTTTTCTGGTAATTCATAATTACTTTTTGACCATTAAAAGAAAGAATCTCAAAATTTATTGTCTCAAGCATGTATTTCTTTTACATTGATTTTGTTTGGCCTATTCATTTTTCCATCTTTTTCTTCTTTAGCGTCATTTCAATTCTCTCAAATATCTTATTAGAGAAATTCTGGCAAATCTGTTCCTTATTCTTTTTTGTACCTTCTAGAGGAAAAGATAACATATCACGAGAAGAAAAGATAGAATGTGTGTTGGGCTTATTTTAGAACTGGGCAATTGCCGATGGGTCCATTTCATAGATGCAAATAATCTCAGTATATGAAGTATTGAACACAAAACCTTAAATAAAATGGTAACCAACTTGTTCAATGCATACTTGTTCAATGCAGTCTACTAACTGGCACAGGAAAGTTAGGAGTTAAATGAGAAATTCAAGCCATGAACAAATTTTGGCACCTTTGTTTTTTTAATAAGCAGATGATCTCATGTACTAGAAAATTTCTTGGGAGTCTAGCCAAAAAAAAAAAAAAGAATCTGGATATCATCTTTCAAGAAATTATCAAGTAAAATTGTCTCGATATTTTAAAACAAAAGGGTAAAATATTATACAATGATCCAAGATGATTCCAAAGGACTTACGATGAAAAATATTATCCTCTTACAGAGAAAGAGATGATGGAGTCTGATTGCAATTTCAAAACACACTTTTTCAAACTTAATTTTTGTTTTTCTTTTTTATGTGGGGGGCTGTGTATTCTTTTACAATATGACAAATATAGCAGTGTGAACTGTGTTTGGGTGGTATATGTTCACATCCAAGAAAGAACTGGAGACTAAACACAGATCTAAGCATGCCAATTTTTCACTTTATAGTCTTAGTAGGTTTGTAAAAATATATATTTCTTCCACAACATGACTAATATGAAAACGTTTTTCATGATCATACATGTAAAATGTATATCAAATTGCTTACCTATTTTATATCTAAGGGAGAGACGAAGGGAGATGAAGGAGAAAATTTTTGACTCAAAATTTATAAAAAAAGAATGTTAAAAAGTGTTTGTACATGTTGTTAGAAAAATAAAATATTAATATAATAAAAAATTTCAAATAAAAGAAAAAAGAATTCTTGGACTACCTGAGAGCCATGATCAAAGGAAGAGCCTAGACATTCATTTTTCAAGAAATCATGAAGGAAAAATGCTATTATATTCCAGAACTATAGGGCAAAATGGAAATTGAAGGAATTCAATTATCATTAGATGCATATTATGCATCTAATGCATATAATGCAAATAATATTCCCAGGAATATTATAGCCAAATTCTGTAATTCCTAGATCAATGAGAATCAACTTCAACCTGCCAGAAATAAACCCAAAGATCCAAGGGTTTGGGGTACAAAGGCAACAGTTGACAAATATCTCATACTATATAAAATATGGTCAAGATGAAATGACTTAGACATAAAGGGTGATATCATAACTAAATTAGAGAAGTACAGAAGAATATCTGTCAAATCTATGGATTGTAGAAAAGCTCATGTCAAAAAAAGTAATGAGTATCACAGTAAGTAAAACAGATAATTTTGATTACATGAAACTAAAAAAGATTTGTACAAACAAAACAAATGAATTCTAGTGGGTGGGATTTTAAATAAAGTCTTTGATAAAGGCCTTATTTCTCAAGAATACAGGAAACTGAGCCAAATTTATAAAAATAAGAGCGAATCCCCAGTTGATAAATGGTCAAAGAATATGAAAAGGCATTTTCCCAAAAAAGCAAATCAAGTTAGCAATTACATGGGAAAATGCTCTAAATTACTAATAATTAGAGAAATGCATATAAAACAAAACTGAGATACAACTTCACACCTATTGGCTAAAATGACAGAAATGGAAAACGGCAAATGTTGGAGGGGATGTGAAAAATTCAGACACTAAAGCACTGCTGATACCATTGTGAACTAATCCAACCATCCTAGAGAATAATTTGAAACTATACTGAAAAGACTACCAAACTACATACTCTTTGACCCAATAACACCAATAACAGATCTCCATAATGTGTACAAACTTAAGCAAAATGAATTTTTACAGAAAGAGAAAAACATGGTACATAGTAACATTAATATTATAAGGATTATCAACTTTGAAAAACTTAGCTACTCTGATCAAAATAATGATCCAATACAATTCCAAAGGGTCCATTATGAAAAATGCTTTCTACCTCTAGAAAAAAAAATTGAACTCTGGATGGAAAGAGAAACATATTTTTACTTTATTATTATTTTATTTTGTTAGTGTTATATTTTTAATATGGTTAATATGGAAATATGTTTTACATGATTTCACATATATAATCAATATCAAAGAGTTTGCATCCTCAAGGAGGTGGGAAAGGCATGAGGAAAAAAAGAATTTATTATTCGAAATGACTTAATTTTTTTACATTCAAATAGAAAATATTTAAGGAAATAAAAATAATTTTCAAACACAAAAGAAAGTATTAAATATAAATATCTCAGTAAGCTGAATTAGGGCCTTGGAGAAAAGAACTAAATAAAAAGGAACAATTAAATTGTTATTCAAAGAATAGGAAAAGTAGGAGTATAAGGCTAAACAGAAGGTAAATTAAAGAATAAAGAAACAGATATTATTGGGGGCAGCTGGGCAGCCCATTGGATAGAGCCAGGCCTAGAGACAGAAGGTCCTAGGTTCAAATCTGGCCTCAGACACTTCCCAGCTGTGTGACCCTGGGCAAGTCACTTAACCACCATTGTCTAGCCCTTCCCACTCTTCTACCTTGGAACCAATACACGGTATTAATTCCATGACAGAAGGTAAGAGTTTAAAAAAAAAAGAAATGAAAAGAAATAGATATTATTAATTAATGGAAAAATTATAGGAGTCCAAGAGGAATAGGATGAGAAATTTAATGTTAATTTTTAAATTAATGTTAAATCCAGCAAGAGGAAACTCAAATGTACCAAAGGCAGTAAGTTGCTTTTGTCTAATTGTTTATCCAGCACAAAGAAGGGATAAGAAAGGGATATAGTGTCTGACCTGGAATCAGGAAGACTCATCTTCCTAATTTCAAATCTTGCCTCAGATGCCTAGTAACTATGTAACACTGGGCAAGTCACCCAACCCTGTTTATCTCCATTTCATCATCTGTAAAATAAGCTAGTGAAAGAAATGACAAATTAATCTAGAATCTTTGCCAGGAAATTCCCAGAGACATGAAGAGTCAGACATCACCAAAAAAATACTATCTATCAGGCAAGCAATCAATGATATTAGAGAAAAATTAGCTCAATATGAGATTTCACTGAACAACATATGTTGCCTGGACGAGGTGCTTTTGATAACCTCTATTAGTTTACAAATGTGTACATATACATACTCTTTCAGAGACTTCTCCAATTGTTTGGCTTGTGAAATGGCTTCATCTCTCTCCTCATTGGCTAATTTCAGCCTAGACATGATAGCTTCATCATGTTCTCTCTGTGCAAAATATATCTCTTCAACCAGAACTGTAAGGAAAAAAAAATGTATTTAACAGAAGACACTGAAACAATAAGAATATTCAATGTAAAAGAACATATGTATATCCAACCAAATTGATTCAAAAGTAAACTACTTTTTAGAGAAAGCAACACTAAATATCACTATTGCAATAGTTTTAGAAATGAGGAATTCAAAATAGAGTACAGATTTAGATCATTCACACTCAATTCAGAAACATAAGCTCATAGCACGAAACAAATTCTTGAAGAGTCCTTTAAATTATAAGATTCTATATTTCTCCTAATATATTATTTAGAAAGACATCCTAATTTCTTAAAGATGATGCTTTTGGGCAAATCAAAGGATGAAATTATATCCACAAAGTCTTGACTAACAAAATGAAACTTAATCATCATTATCTTTCTTAACAAGTAACTTTTATGCTTCACTTTTTATAAAATTGGCAATTTTAGTGCCAAAGCATATACTCTGTGAATATGTATTTCCTTTTTAAAGTGTTTCTGTCAACATAGTCTCTGAATGCATTTTTTATTTATCAAATTACAGCTTAAACAAGTTTTGTACCCTATCTTGAACAATGTTTTATTTTAAAACAAAAATTTAATAATGACAAAGAAATCGAAATCCTTCCATCTAAACTTCAGATACTGAAGATGTGGGTAATTGGCAAAATGATACAGTTGTTATTTTCACATTTCTCTAACAACTCTAAAATGAGAAGAAAATTGCTTAATAGAGAATTAAGCAATCTAAACAGGAGAAAACTGAAATACTACCACAATACATAAAGCAATATAAAAGTGTAGAGTCAAAAAGTATCCATTCAACCTACTACAATTAAACAAAGCTTTGTAGGGCACAGCTAGCTCAATAACCTGCCAAGCTTATATTTCAAGCTGTGATGGCTTTTACCCATTTGCTTCAATGTGATGACTCAATCTTATCTCTCCTTTTCCCACTGTTAAAGAGACAGGAAAAAAGTTATTCACTTATGTGACTAAAAGGGAGTAAATCTCAGGGTAGGAAAGCAGAAGAGGGTAATGAGAATCAATGTCTCAGAGCTGCCTTGAGGAAAGAGGTAGAGAAAACTAGCAATGGTCACTGCTCTTTAGGTAGAGAGCCAAGATACAGAAAAAGCTTCACATTTCCAATCTGAAGCTGAGTTCATGACCTAAAAGAAATTCTGTCCTAGGGACACTGTCATGACTAATGATTGCCTTTTCTCCATGTTCTCCTACATCCCTAGTTCTTTAATCAGAAATAATGATGAAATCAATTCTGCCACAGTCCCTTAAATGGGTGTATTAATCTATTCCTCTATGACTCCACTCATTATGCCTATAAATTTCTAAATAAAAGTGCCTTTATCAGGGTATGACTTTATCAGGGTATGTATGTAGTCTCCTGCATCAAAATGTAAGCTCCTTTAGGACAGTGATTTTTTTGACCTTATATCTGTATCATCAGAAAATAGTAACATAGTTGACACATAGTAAAGTATTTAATAAATATTTTCATTCATTCATTCATATTAGGAAAGAAACCAGATTTGAAATCAGGTACTTATATAAGTAAATTAATTTGGATAGAATTGTCATTTTGATTATGTTAGCTCATCCTACCCATGAGCAATCAATGTTTTTCCAACTGTTTAGATCTAGTTTTCATTCTGTGGAGAACGTTACATAGTTGTGTTCATATAGTTCCTGTGTTTGTCTCGACAGATAGATTCCGAAGTAGGAGGGGAATGTGGCAATGTGGGGACACTAATTCATTGCTGGTGGAGTTGTGAATTGATCCAGCCATTCTGGAGGGCAATTTGGAACTATGCCCAAAGGGTGATAAGAGACTGTCTGCCCTTTGATCCAGCTATAGCACTGCTGGGTTTGTACCCCAAAGAGATAATAAGGAAAAAGACTTGTACAAGAATATTCATAGCTGCACTCTTTGTGGTGGCCAAAAATTGGAAAACAAGGGGATGTCCATCAATTGGGGAATGGCTGAACAAATTGTGGTATATGTTGGTGATGGAATACTATTGTGCTAAAAGGAATAATAAAGTAGAGGAATTCCATGGAGACTGGAACAATCTCCAGGAAGTGGTGCAGAGCGAAAGGAGCAGAACCAGGAAAACATTGTACCCAGAGACTGATACATTGTGGTACAATCGAAGGTGATGGACTTCTCTATTAGTGGCAATGCAATGTCTCTGGACAATCTGCAGGGATCTAAAAAACACTATCCACAAGCAGAGGATAAACTGTGGGAGTAAAAACACCGATGAAAAGCAACTGCTTGACTACAGGGGTGAAAGAGATATGACTGAGGAGAGACTCTAAATGAACACTCTAATGCAAATACCAACAACAGGGAAATGGGTCAAGAACACATGTGATAACCAGTGGAATCGTGCGTTGGCTATGGGAGAGGAAAAGGTGATGGGAGGGGCGGTGGGGAGGAAAAGAAAATGATCTTTGTTGCCAGTGAATAATGTTTGGAAATGAGCAAATAAAATAATGTTTATTAAAAAAAAAACTCTTTCAGATGCAGACATAATAATGGTATGGCTGGATCAAAGGGAAATAGTTTTATGTCCCTTTTGGAATATTTATAAATTGTTCTCTGGAATGGTTGAATCAGTTCACAAATCCACAAACAAAAAATAGTGCATTTGAGTGTCTAAGATTTCCCATATTCCTTCTAACATTCAGCATTTTCCTTTTGTGTCATATTAGCCATTCTGATAGTTGGAAGTAGTGGCAGAGTTGTTATAATTTGTATTTTTCTAACCAATATTGATTCAGAAAATTTTTATATGACAATATATAGATTTGATTCCTTTTTCTGAAATCTGCCTGTTCCCATTCTTTGGCCATTTTTAAACTGGGAACGTCTTATAATCTTATATATTTTACTCATTTCTCCATTTTGAGAAATTTGAGATCTATTTGAGAAATGAGACCTTCATCAGAGACACTTAGTATAAAATTTTTCTGGGTTTTCTGTTTTCATTCTTCATTGGTTATATTGGCTTTGTTTGTTCAAAAATGTTTAATTTAACATTATTTAAATGACCCATTTTATATCATGTAGTATCCAATCACTTCATCATAAAGTCTTCCCTCATAAATTAGATCTAAAAGGTAATCTATTCCATGGTCTGCTTATGGCATCCCCTTCATTTCTAAATCATGTAGTCATTTTGACCTTATCTTGGTATACAGTGTGAAATATACCATATTGTTTTCTAGTTTCCCAGCAGTTTTCAATACTGCATTCTTGTTCCAAAAGTTTAGATCTTTGGGTTTATCAAACACTAGATTACTAGGATCATTTCCTACTATGTATTGTGCATCTAATCTTTTCCACTGATCCATCACTCTATTTCTTAGCAAGTACCAGATTCTTTTGATCATTACCACTTTAATAATAGACCTCCTTCTTTCCTTCACATTCTTTTCATTAATTCCCTTGATACTCTTGAAATTTTGTTCTTCCAATTAATTTTGTTATTATTTTTCTAGTTCTATAAAATTTTTTTGAGAGTTTGATTGGTATGGCACTGAAAAAGTAAATTAACTTAGACAGAATTGTAACTTTTATTAATTTGGCATGGCCAAACTATAAGCAATTAACATTTTCCCAATTGTTTAGATCTAACTTTATTTGTGTGAAAATTGTTTTATAATTATGTTCTTATAGTTCCTGGGTTTGTTTTGGCAAGTATATTCCCAGGTATTTCATATTATCTAGAGTTATTTAAAAGGGAACTTCTCTATCTCGAACTGCTGGACTTTGTTGGTAATATACACAAATTGTTAATGTGTAGATTTATTTTGTATCCTAAAACTTTGCTAAAGTTGTTAATTATTTCTAATGGATTTTGCATTGAGCATTTTATGATTTTTCTTCTTTTTAAAAAAGTTATATATGGGATAGCTCTCTGGAAAGATAAAGCAGAAAGGTTACTGGAAAAATTTTAGAGCTGTAACAAAATATATCAACAAGAATTTCTTTCAAAAAAGAAAATTAAGAAATGATTCATCTCTGGTGATTACAAAATAAGGTACATTTTGCATGGCATATTTATAAAAGCTGAAATAAAAAACATAGCTCATAAAATCTCACAAAACAAATGTAGAAAAGGAAAAAATGAAGCAAATCCTTTACCAATAGTAACACGAATTTGTATTCAGTAAGGGACATTGTAAGAAAAGATTAAAATTGGAGAGAAAATAACTAAAACCAAAAGAATCCACAAAGTGAACAAAACATAGCAACAAAATTAAATTTCATCCAAAAATGCCAACAATGATACAAAGTATTAAAATTTTTGGCAGCTAGGTGGGATAATGAATGTATAGATACAGAATAAGAAATAGACATCTTAATCAAAAAACATTCAATTGAATAAGCAAAAATGAACTCTCCTAAATTGAAAAAAAGTCTTGAATGGCTTTATAAGTGAGTTCTATTGAATATTTAAAGAAAGATTAATTCAAAGACTTCATAAATTATCTCCAAAAGAAAAGGAACATGTTAACAAATTTCTTTTATCAAACAAGCATGGTTTTGATGTAGGGTCAAAACAGAAGATAAAAGTTGTAGTCCAATCTTACTAAAAATCATTAACTCAAGGGCTGCCACAAGATAATAAAGAGATTATACATTATGGCAAGGTGAGAGATATGCAAAGATTGGAGATTTAGTTCAATATTAGAAAAGTGTTAAATATAAGAAACTGTATAATAATAAAACAATAAAAATTACAAGGCTATCAATAGAAGCAAGATAATTTTAATAAAATACAACACCCATTTGTTTTAAAAACATGTAAATAGAATGCTAATTAATATTATATTATTATATAATATATATAATATATAATATTATATAATATATATTATAAATAATATATACATATTACCAAGAACTAAAGCTATCTAAGATCAAGAAATCTTAAAGTAACTTGCAATAAGATTAGATGTCTACTGTTATCACTATTGTGTAATATAAGTGTAGACATACTATACATATCAATAAGATAACCAAAAGAAATTAAGAAAAATTAACATAGGCCAAAAGGAAACATCATTATTGAAACTTCGAGGTGGTATGATGGCTTAAAAAAAAGAAGGCTAAATCTTCAATGGTAATTATTACAGTAAGCAAAGTCAGTTACAAAATTAATAATATATAAAATATATACAAAAATTATTAGTTTTTCTATATATTGTCAACAAATTAAGCAGAAAGAGATGGAGAGAAAACTTAATTCAAAATAACCACAGAAGACATACAATATAATGGAGTCCATTTATCAAGCTACATAGAAATGCAACTATACAGAACTCTACATAACAATATGAATAGATATATAGATATAATATATAACTATATAAGGAAAAAAAATCAATTTGCATCACAGATCACATATTAATAGTTCGTAGTTCATCTATACCAATATAATAAAAATGACTACTAACTAAATTTATTTAAAACTTTAGTAATATGGCAATTAAATTACCAAAATGTCTTATAGAACTAGACATAATTATAAAAAATTCATAAAAAAGAATGAAAGGAAAAAGATTTTCATAGGTAAATAATGAGGAAATGTGGAAAATTAGGAGGTCTAGTAATACCAGTTCTCAAACTATATTACAAAGCAATAATCATCAAAACTATTTGGCCCTGGTTAAAAACAACAGAAAAGTAGAACAATGGAAGAGATTAAAAATGCAAGAGCTAACCATAAACAAATCTATAAGAAATTAAGTTTAAAATACTTCAGACCATATCCTACAATAATCTCTCAATGCTTCACCTAGATTTAAAGGGACATATTATAAACAAATAATAGAGTAGGAGATAGCTTTCACAATTCTGTATAGAAGGAATGTTCTGAATCAAACAAAGGATGGAAAGGATCTGAGGAGATAGAATATATAATTTTGATTTTGTAAAATGTTTTGGACAGACAAAACTAATGCATGTAAAGTTAGAAGAGAAACAATTAACTAGGGGAAAATATAAATAAAAAATTTCTATGA
The DNA here is from genome assembly GCF_027887165.1 of Monodelphis domestica. Taxonomy (NCBI): domain Eukaryota; kingdom Metazoa; phylum Chordata; class Mammalia; order Didelphimorphia; family Didelphidae; genus Monodelphis; species Monodelphis domestica. The sequence continues at coordinate 287,434,027 of NC_077227.1, forward strand.
CAAAGGTCAAGTATTTAAGATGTATATGGAAATAATTCAAACTAACATTAACAAATTATTCTCCAATATATAAATCTATGGTGTTTGTCAAATTTATAATAGCAAAAAGAAAGGTATAAAAATATATTTATTGGTCCACAAAGCAAATCCTTCACCAGCCTCCAACTTGAATTCCAACTGGAACTCTAACTCCAAAGAACTTCCCCTCACAGGAAGTTATAACTGCTTTTAAAGACATTTCTTTGTGTCACTTCCTGTGCCTTCCTCCACTTTTTGTGGACCATCACAGTCTTAGAATTTTCTTAGGACTGTCCAAAGGGCAGTCAGTTGTTTCTGATTTGTCACCCACTTTTAGCACATATGGGTTATAGACCTCCCCATACTCAAGCATAAAGTAGGGTTTATATGCTTCTGGTAATTAAATCTAAAAATGGGCAGGGGAGAGTTAATCCCATCTTAATACTATTTCTTTCTTTTCCATTTAACTCTTGGGTGTCAATAGTTCACAGTTCACAGTTCTGCTTACCTCTCTCTTCTTTTCATCAAGGTCACTGGAAAGTCTATTCTATTAGAGATCCTATTTTTCTTTCATCTGATTATACTAAAATAAAAAAGGCAGCTTATTCCTTTTTTCTTTCTTTATTTTATTTTAATAATAAATTTCCACATAAGTTTTTCAAAATTATATATATGATTCATATTGTCTCCTTCCCTTCTTCCCTACTAGCTAGAAATGACAAGCAATTGTCTGGGATATACATATATTATCAAACAAAACATATTTCCAGATTATTCATTTTTGTAAGAAAACCAAAACCTCAAATCACAAACCAAAATAAGCAAGTGATAAATCATATATTATCAACTGCATTTCTACTCCAAAAGTTCTTTCTCTGAAGATGGATAATTCTTTTACTTAAGTCCCTCAGAATTGTCCTGGATCATTGTATTACTGTTAGTAGCTGTCACATTTCATTGTTCCAAAATATTTCAGTTACTGTATATAATGTTCTCCTGGTTCTATTGATCTCACTCTGCATTAGATCATGTAGGTTCTAATTCTTTTCAAAAAATATTGAATGAATTTATGTGTTATCTTTGTGCAAGGGCCATGCTAATCTTCTCTGCATCATTCCAATTTTAGTGTATGTATAGCTGCCAAAGTGAGCATAAGAGGTGGTTTATTCTAATGTAAGTCTTTATCTTTTGCTTTTCTGGAATATTACATTCTCTGCTTTACTATAGTTGCTGCAAGATGATCCTGAGTGGTTTTTAGGATGTGTCAAGATTCTTAAAAAAAAAAAAACACCTTAGCTTCTGTCTTAGAATACTTTGTTTTATTCTAAGGCAGAAGAGCAGTAAGGGCTGAGCAATGGACTTGCCAAGGGTCACACAGCTAGGAAGTTTCTGAGGCCAGATTTGAACCCAGGACCTCCGATCTCTGGGCCTGGTTCTTAATCCACTGAGACGCTCAGCTGCCCCTGCCATGATTCTTAAAATACTTCGTCATCTGTTTTCCAGGTGAGTTGTTTTTTGATAGTTGATACTTTATATTCTTTATTTTTAAGTTCTTAACCTTATTCTAATATTCCTTGTTGCTTCCTAGACCAATTTAGTTCAATGTAATTCATTCTGTTTTTAAGGCAATTAACTAGTAGTTGATGTCTGCTACATATGTGATTTATTCTCCTTTCCATTTTTCCATCTGAACTCTAAATTCATTTTTATCCCTAGTTAAATTTTTTACATCCACTACATTTTAACTTTTTTATTTTGAATTTTAAAACATCACAAAAGAGAATTTCCAAACACACAAGTAGAATATAAAAGGCAATTCCTTAAAACTTATAAAAATTATAACCATTGCTTTTAAAACTGTCCTACGTGTTTGTGTTTCTTTCTGCTCTTTTTATGTTCTCTTTTTAAAAAGGCATGATGCCCTATCCTCTTTTTTGCATCACTTAAGTTCTCCTCCACATCCAATTAAAATCCAAGGGGGGGAAATGTTTAAGGCAAATAAACATTGTTACACAGTTAAGCAAAATGAATCTACAGAGTGGCTGTCCAAAAATGTAACTTTCTGAACCATACATTCATAATTTTTCTGCCAGGATGGACAACATAATTTATCATAGGTCTTCTCAAGACATGACTGATCACTGCATTTACCAGTGTTCTTATTTTTCAGGTTGTTTTTTTTTCTTTCCAATGCTGTTGGTTTTGCTGGTTTTACTTACTTCATTGTGTCAATTCAAACTAACCAAGATTCTCTGAAATCACTTCATGTCATTTTTATGGCAAAGTAATACCCCATAACAATAAAATATCACAAATTGTTCAGCAAATCCCCAGTAGTCTAAAAGACAGTCCATGGATCTCCTTTCTATGTTAGTTCTTTTTTTAACATTATCTTCCAATCCTCATTTTCAATCCCTCTTGACATTAAGACATTTTCTTTTGCTTGTAATTATTTCCTCTGGTATTGAAATTCCTCTTAGCCCCACAATCTTTAACCCTGTTTTTTTTTTCCCTCAAAGACTGATATAGTTACATATATACATACATCTCACACACACACACACACCACCACCACCACCACCACCACCACCAACAACAACAACAACCCTCTTTTGATAATTTCAAGTCAATGAGCATTAATTAAGAATCTACAAAATGCCCAACAGATAGAAGTAAGTTAGATTACCACTTGTCCCATTCCTTTGTGGTTGTATTCCCTTCTCATTTACATTAAGACCAAAAATTAGCAAGACCCAACCCCTACTTCCTTCTCTCTGCAGTTCTTTTATATTCTTTTTGCTTCTTCCTCTTAAAATCCTATGAACAGAATTAATCCATTCCTAAGATTTCCTTTTCCTTCTTTAACTCTTTTAATACCATTTGAAGATTCTAAAGAAGCACATTTTTCTCCCCTATTAGAATGTTAGTACTGATTACATAATCATAAAGATTCTTCCAATTATTCAACTAAATTTACCTTTCTAGGTTTCTCTGCAATCTTGTGCTAATATTTCAAAGTTCCTATTCAACTCTGTTCTCATCAAAAATGCTTTAAAATCTTCTATTCCATTAAAGATTCATATTTTTGCCTGATAAGATATCATTTAGATTTGCTAGCTAAGTTTTTATTTACTGGTGTTTTATCTTTTGCCTTTTGGAAAACTGTCTCTTCTTAGAGTTCTCATTTTTAGTAGAAACTATCAAATCTTGTATGATCTTTACTATACTTCTATAGTATTTGAAGTGCTTCTTTCTGGATATTTCTGGATACTTTGAAGAAAGTTAGATATTTTATGGAACATGGAGAGAGAGAAAGAGAGGGAGAGAGAGAGATATTGCAAAGAAAGTAAGGGAGACATTACTGAGAAAGCAGTGATTAGTTCCCTCCATATATTCACCATTAGTCTAACTTCTCCCCATTCAATGGGAAAGTTTTACATCTATATTACTTAGAATTCCTGTCCTTTAAATAATATGAAAATTCTCCGATCTTTACCTAGCATCAAACAAATAACAAAATAAATTTTTCCCAACATTACCAAGAATGGTCAAATTATTACTTTCAGAGTCAAATCTGACAAAATAATTTAATGATATTACAATGCCCACTTTTCCCATCTCTAACTATCATGGAAGGTAGTCACAATAACTAGGCATTTATAAATCAATGGTGATGGGGATTTTCAGGTAAGAAAACTTTACTTTAAAAATGAACTATGCCAGGGGCACCTCAGTAGATTTAGTTAGGCCTAGAGATGAAAGGTCCTGGGTTCAAATATGAACTCTTGCTATCTATGTGATCTTGGGCAAGTTACTTACCCCGCATTGACAAAACCTTAAAAACCCCTCTACTTTGGATACATAGTTTTGATTTTAAGAAAAAAGGTAAGGCTTAAAAAAAAAAACCAGCCATGTTGGGAAAATATGAATAGTAAGGTACAACAGAATTATGTATAAACCTCTACCTCTCAGAGTGAATGAATTTCCATAATCCAGGAGCGAATTATTTCGCTCTAATTCACCAATGAGAAAGCTTTAAAGTACAGTCACCTAAAGCCACAGTTTTTCTTAACCTAGTGCTATATCATATGGTGTACTTATTTATGAATAAAAATATTACATATTTTTCTCTGGATCTACTACTTGTACTTTTGAATCCAGTGAGTAGCTATCTAAATTGAAATACAAGTAAAAAAACTGGCAGTAGTTAAGAGAGGGCTTGATGACAATGCAAAAAAAATATTTTGGAAGAAATGTGTGTATCTATGTGCTTTATTATATATGTATGCAAATACACACAAATTTAATACATACAAATGATGCTAATAGGTATGCACATACATATAGACATACACAGAAACACTCATACACACTTATGCTCACTGTGTCTTCTGATAAGAGATGCTGACTTCAAATAATGAGTGTATGCTGATTTTAGGTCAAATAGATGGACTGTAGACACAGAAGAGTTATGTTAGAAAATGTCCTTTTGTTGACACCATTAAAATTCCTTCTTCTTTACACTAACTAAACACATAGGAAGCTTGCCAAAATAGTTCTTATCATAAAATTCTGCAACTAGTCCTGAAAACAACCACAACAGCATCTAGTTGGTTAGGACTGCCTTGGAAACAAAGAATATAATGTTATTTAAAAAAACATAATGGCTTCCCAGATTTGACAAAACTCTACTTTTAACAATATTCAAATGGTCCTACCCATGTGTTTCTTCATTACACTGAGAAGAGACATGAAAACTATATATTAGCAAGCACCCGATGAAAGGAAATTATTAATACCTCCTCCAACTCTCATTGCACAAATATATTCTTATTCTGTTATATGAAATGTGAATTATGCAATTATAAGCCCTTTTCATAACTGTGTTATCATTGTATAATAAAATTAATACTTTTGGTACAGAAGATGAAAATTCAATGCTTTTTGTTCATGAACAAAATCAATGCAACTGGAAAAAAAGAAAAGAATCTTTGCATTAAACATTTCTAATAAAGATCTGATATCTAAAATACATAAGAAATTAACAGAAATGCATAAGACTGAGATGTAGCTTCATCTTCTGTATATCAAAGACAGAACGAAAGCGTTCAAGCTATAATGGATAAATTTAGCGTTTTCACTTAAAATCTAAATTAATTGGTCACCAGGGAAAAATCACAAATAATAAAATACCCAAGTCAGCTGGAAACTATGGTGATTTTAATTAATATAGAGAGAAGGAATTAAGGAGAAGAGAGAGGGAGAGGAAAGAGTTAATTTAAACTGCTCTGACTCAGGCTGAGCCAGGCAGGAGTTAATGGCCTTGGCCACAGGGGCCTCCCTGAGCCCAAGGGAAAAGGAAGTCAGTCTTATTACTCACCAGGAGGCTGTCTCAAGGAAGCTGTCTGAGTCAGCTCTTCCAGGCTGAGTTCCAGGATCAAACTGGCGCCCAGGCTGCTCACAGGAAGTGATCATCCAGATCCACCTCTTCAGGAAAAGAGGGTGTTTTTTTGAGAAAAAAAAACCCCAAATATATAGACCTTTCACCCTTGTGTCTCCTCCTCTAAACTTACACATCTACCAATCACATCAAAGATTTTCTCCAGAAATGCCCATACTTTTAGTTCTCACCTTCTTTGATTAGATTTTTGAGTTACTTAACACTTCTTTGTTAAGTTCACCTTTTGTTAGTTACTTGGCCTTTTTGTAATTAATTTGACCTTTATAGTTACTTAACACTTTTTTGTATTAAGATCTAAAAACAGACTTAGCTTAACATTCTAGCTTCACTATAAGATGAGAACTAAGTACCTTCATTGTTCAATAAGGAGATTACAACTTCATCTTCCCCTAAAGTAAGGTTTAAGTAGGGTGGAGTAATTTAAAGTTTACAAACCATACCAAAAATCTTTAATATAATGCAACAGTATTTTACCTAGAGAAACAAGCAGTAATTTAATAAAGAAACAATATGAAGAATTTTGAGAAATGTGAGACTTAAATAAAATGATGCAAAATGAAATAACCAGAACCAAGAAAACAATATAATTAACATACAAACTACCAACAGGCTACTACACAAAAGGCAGGTAAGGTGATCTAGATAAAGAAGAAAGTCACCTTAGGGGACAAATAGGAAGTAGCATGGACTAGTCAATCAAGTCAAACGATTTTTCTTCATTTGCCATCAGTTGCTTTGCTTAGTTTGACTCCATCCATCATCGTCATGCCCTGTATTGCTAACCTCATCATGGACATTGCTTCATCTTTGCTACTCACACTTTAGTTATTTCTGTCTCTGAGTAGAGGGAAGAGCAAATATTCCTTCTATAAGCTGCTCTTTATGGAAGGTTCAAAATGCCATCTATCCCTTCATTTGTCAGCAGTTTCTCTGCTTAATATTGACTTCATTATCATCATCATGCCCCTTTGGTCTGGTACCATCTGACACTCCTCCCTTTTCAGCTTCTTTTTGTATACTGCCCCCCCCCCCCCAATTAGACTGCAAGCTTCTTTATGGCAAGAACTGTCTTATTTTTTCTTATTTGTATCCCAGTAAACAACACCTAGTGAGCACTTAATAAATGTTTATCATGTGGCATCATAAATTAATACCTCAAACTTGACAATCAAAATGTCCAACTTTGATAGAGAGCGCACAGGACCCTGAATCCAAAAGCCTTGAGAAAAGCAATGCTCCCTACCCCAAACCCCACCTTCAATTTCCTTGAACTCCTTCTAGCCCTTCCATCACAACTGTCATTCAGGGAAGTAAGTGCTGTAGATAAGGGGTCAGCCGCCACACTGACTGCAACACACAGAGCAAGCAAACCAGCCTAAGTAGCAAGGGACCATAAGGAAGAGTCAGGAGGAGGTATGTGTTAGGCAAATCCATCCACCACTGCCTTGACCACTATTCTCCCCCATTCTGTCTCAGACCCTTATAGAGAAAGAAGAGGGCCTTGAACCAAAGAATGTTTGGAAGAGCAATATTTTCAGCTCAGTGCCCTCAGCCATCACCCTGGGAACCAACTCTTCAAATGCTCCTGCACATGCTATAGCCACAGCTACTAAAGATCCAGAAAAGACAATGTCTTTGCCACCAAATTCTTTGCACTGTCAAATAGTTCAATGTCAGAAACTGATGTGAAGGGGGCAGCTGGGTAGCTCAGTGGATTGAAAGCCAGGCCTGGAGACAGGAGGTCTAGGTTCAAAATTGGGTTCTGATACTTCCCAGCTGGGTGACCCTGGGCAAGTCACTTGACCCCCATTGCCTAGCCCTTACCACTCTTCTGCCCTGGAGCCAATACACAGTATTGACTCCAAGAGGGATGGTAAGGGTTTAAAAAAAAAAGAAAAGAAACTGATGTGATTATATCAGTGGAAATAAGATTAAAGGAGAGATATTACCATCTGCTTTGTACTCTATGAACCATGAGGCTTTTACATCTGACTTGTACCTGAGGTCTCCAGTGCTTTATCTTCCTCACCAAAATGTGAGCTCCAGGAGGTCAGATATTCTTATTTTCTCTATCTGTATCTTCAGTGCTTATTATTCCAGTACTTTGAACTTAATAGATAATCACTAAATGCTTTATTCAGTCAAGCTTTCATTCACAAAGACCTTAACTCATGTAAATGAAAAGAATAAAATCAAATTCAGCACTATGTAATTATAATGATCTTATGCTTGCTCTTCCCTCTCTTTACTGCAGACTATGAGTGTAAGATAATTGAATTTACTGCCAGATTTCCTTTATGTGTTTGGGGGATTTTTACTGACTAAATTTTTCCTTCTCTCTGAATTTTTGTTACAAAAGAAGTTTTACTATGTTTCAGAGGGCTAAATAAATCTACATATATGTGTTTAAAGCAGTAATATGCTATAATTCATAATAAGTAATTTTATTTTTAAAATGCATCAACACAAATGAGAATTCAAGAAAATAAAAATAACCCAAATTATTCATTGTGAATTAATAGTATATTGCTGCTTTAAAAAGTTCATGATAATCCATGTTAGTCTTTTCAATATGCTCTCAGTTGAAAGAATAAAAATAGCTAAGAGATACAAGGGAATCCTTCTATACAATCCTCAATTTGACCTTATATATGCTATCATGCTACCTTTAGACAAATTTTTTTCTTCCATTAAAAAAATTAGAAATGAATATAACTAAAATAGTGAGACTAAGAGATGTTATTTAATTTGTCCAAGATTACGTGGCAGGATACCCAAATCACAGATCTCATTGTTGGAAAAAGAGTTGGTCATTTTGCGCTTAACAGTAACAGTAATTCACTCCATAATTTGAACCTAAGATTCCTTACTAGGATTTTACTCTGATAATGGGTGCTTCCAAAATGATCTTATTCAAATCTAAAAAAAGAATATATTTTAAGTTGCAAAAATTAAATTTAAGAAATTCTTTAATTTATGTAATCTTCAATGATTAGGCAGATGAATTGGGCAATTTGCATTTTGGAAACAGTACATGACTACAAAAAAAGAAGCACTAACAAAAAATCAATTTACAAAAAATCATGATGTTATAAGATCTATTTCAAACTGTTAAATTATAGAAATGCATTTATATCTTGGTTGCAGCTTTATCAATAGAAAAGTTGGAAGCAACAAGTTAAAGCTACTATAACTAAATTCTTAACTTTACAGCAAACAGAGGTCATCAAACATTTGCTTGTTTTTTCCAGTCCTCAAGGAGATCAATATCTGTAACTCTCAAACATTTTTAGTTTTTAGTAAAGAAAACTTAATTGTAAACACTGAGCTTTTTGAAGGTGGATGACTATTACAAAGTTCACTAGAAAATCAATATAGCATTTTAGCTGGAATTTGCTCATTAAACACTCACAGCTCTAATGCAAATTATGATGGAATGAATAAAGCAAATACGCATGCTTCTTTCTTTTTATTAAATGTAAAATCTACTGTTAATTACATCTGGTATGTCATACAAACTTTTCTCCTTAACTATTAAATAGAAGCTTTTACAAAAGTCATTAGAGATTCTCTTTCTTTGACTTGTATAAATTTCAATATTTGTTCAGTAAAGGTTCACAGCAGTTAAATTACATTAACAAATATTATTAGCTACTATGTAAGCCAACCAAGTAAAATACTTATATTGTAGGTAAAACAAACCATTGGGTGTTTACAATAATATTTGGATATCTCCATTTTTAAACATGCTTATCAAATATCCTATAATTCTTAATCAAATGAGAAAGACTCAAGGTAGATTTTTTCCCAAATACTCAAATTTATTTAGTAAGCTAATTGTTTTCTAATGCAGACAAAAGTAAATATGAAGAAGCTGAACCATAATGAGCATGAGTTTACTGAGTCAAAGCAGAGTACATATTTTCTTAGTAAAACCTGATTTTTTTTTTTTGGCAAACTCATCTCACACTACCTTTAAAACTACCTTTAAAATATAGTAGCAAAAAGGTATGTTGAAAATTATTCTAGTTTAAACATTGGTTTATGATTCTCCAGACATCACAACTTTAGGGGAAGGTGGAGCATTCCCAGGGAATAATAATTTGTTTGCTGACAGCCTAAATGTTGCCTGAGTAAATAGAAATAAAGCCAATTGGAAGAGTTAAGAAATGATTAGGATTCTAAACACTTACCTCATCATGTTAAATAACTATACAATCCACCTAGAACTATAAAATTCTAAACATATAAAATCAATAAAGGTTTCTAAAAAAACAAACAGCCTTGCCACAGTTCACAAATACAATTTTTGCACTTAATCCCTCAAATTTAATGTTTTTCAACAAAAATGAACAAAGATGAGAAAAAATATTTTCAAAATTTACAAATTTTAAATCATAGTGAATACTTTCCCTACAAAGGGGAAATATTACATTTTTACCAAAAATTTCCACTGAAATCCTAGGCAGTATATGAAAATGTATGTTTTCTACAAAATATTTCTTTAGAACAATTATTTCAACTCTGTTGAAACTGGTTACTGTACTATTCATGTCAATATCAGGAGCATTCTTTTCATGTAAGTTTTAAATCTCAAAACTGTTATTTTTGGAACCACTGAAGCCCTAGGATTTCTCCACATATGAACTGTGAGCTGACTGTAATCATTTAATAGTGAAAAACCCAGGTAGAGGTTTTGGGTTTTGTTGTTGTTTCCTCAATTAGATACATGAGGTTCAAAAAAGAAAGAACCAAATTAGAAGATATATGTATTCTTCACTAAAATTTATACTAGAAATTAAAGTGGTTGCAGTATTTACATATAGCTTTAGTATGCCATTTATGTAATATGCACACAATTTATGTCTTCTTTGCAAACCTAACACAATAATGTAATTTGATATTATCTTTCAGTTCCTTATTCTACTAACATGACTACAAGAATCAATATACTGAGCACTGCTTTTTTCTTCATTTTGGAATTGTTTGGTAGGTTCCCCCTTTTAACAGTTTTTATAAGGAAGGGCCTATGAGATAAACTTTGAAAAAAAAATACCAAGTAGGGTTTCTTCTCCTTTAAAAAGATGTAAACATTCAAAAGAAAGCATATCTATTAAGTAATTTTCTTATTTACTCAGTTCTTTTTTCTCTTTTTCAAAAAATGAGCAACAAGAGAGATGAAATAAGATGCTAAAGCACTTTTTATGGTTAATATAATCACAATATGAAAAGGGCCATTACTACTGAATCTTACTTAAAAGAAATACAAAATATTTTATTTTCCAGATAGTTAGATTCATCTTTTTCAACAATGAGATCCCTGATCTTAAAAAATGAGCTGGATAAGGCCATTAAAAAATACACTTTATGAGGTTTCATAATTCAAAATAAAAAAAATTAATCACTTGAATGATATTAATTTTGCCCATTAGAGATTAACATGAGAGTGCATTTTGTAGATTTTAAATTTAATCATTTAATATCTTTACTATATTTCAGTTTTTTTATAACTGTCACGAATTTTAGAAGTAAAATCAATGAGTTAAACTATCCACGAAGTTTTGAAACAAGCATCAAAATGAAAAAAAATTATGTTTCAAAATTACTAAAATATACATTCATTAGATTTACAGATTATTTGTATCACATTTTAATTGACAAATGATGATATTTTTAAAAAACATAGAGGTATATCCAAATTTTGGATCCCTACTAAAATTCAAATGACAAATATTTTTTGTGAAACATTTAATTAGTTGTATATCTTTGAGATTTCAAATACAGTAATTATATGAGTTACTTATGACTATTTGATATCAGCCCAAATTCAAAAGTAAAAATGCTTATTTTCTACGTTTTTAATGTAGCTCTTCATATTCACATATTCATATTCAGGAAAAAAAATGTATCTCCACTCCCCAGTGAATAAAGAATTGCCCAGTCTCCCTTTAGGCACTATATGTCCTGGCACTTTCCATAATTAATCCTAATTCATGTTCACAGATACCAGGAATTGAGGTATAAATGTAATCAAAATTTTATTATTATCAGATGTTTCAAAACAGATGATTTTTCAAAGCTACAGTAACCTTTTTTAGGCCCATCAAAGTCATAGTAATCTTTTACTTTAAAAAAATCAATATATTCAGTTAACTTTAAAATGTATATGTTTAATCTAAGCTTATAATTTTGGTTTAGTGAATTAATTTAATTGATTAAAAGTGATAAACATAATATGCATTTTTTCAAGAAAGTAGATTGTATTTAGGATTGGCTCATTTTTGAAAATCAGACAAATAGAAAACATTATTTGAAAGAGTAAATAAGAAACCTTTTAACATAAGAAAAACTTAAAGACTTCCACTATTAAACTCTTAATCTGTCCAATGCTTATACTCTAAATATTCTTGCTATTCTGATTATAATATAAACTACGTGCCCATTCTTTAAGCTATATATATGAGGAATATTTTATCATAGATAAATGTTTTATCATAGATATTAATCAAAATGTTTTTCTTTTTATATCAATCTTCTAAGAAATAAATAACTGAAGATTTAATATTTTTGTAGAAGTTACATTAAATGTCAAGGGTTTAAAATTGGATCTGCGAAGAAATCAAGAAAATAAATTTCATAATGAAAAACATACAAAGAGAATATTAATTAGTGAATATATAAACAATGAATACTACTGAAAACTTAGGTGATTCTTTTTTGCTCATACAGACATATATAATGTGCGAGATTTCTATATACATGCCACCAATCATTTATATATATATACACACATACATATATGTGTATAGTTTATAAACAATATACATATAATTTATAAATGAATGCATATGCATATATATAATATATCATTTATAAACAAGAGTTGGGGACTATGAAGTTATTTTGGCTAAAGCCCAATATTGTCCTTATTTCAGTTTAATTGGAAGAGGATCTCAAATTCATCTTCTTCATGAGATATCAGGAACCTGGATTTCTCTTTGTACCAAAGGTTAATAAGAAATGTGTCTGCAAAAGTCAAACAGCATTAAATACCAAAAACTGATTATTATTCCACAGGAGTTGTTCTGTCATTCATAATCTCTTCATGCTTCAACCTTCCTCAGCTAATCTTTAATGGATGACATGGAAGAGGAAAAATAACTAACATCTAGAGCAGGGACTCTGAAGTAAGCTTTTCAGGAAAAGAAAAAGTCAGCTTTTTAAAAAATTGAAATATAGGTGTAAAAGAGACTCTTTAATCATGAGTCAATAAATACTATCACATAAAAATCTAAATAGTCCTAGCATCATAGGTGGGGGGATACAAGGAAGTGTATGGAGGGAGGAAGTAAATATTTATATAATACCTACTATGTGTCAAGCACTGTGCTAAGCACTTCTATATAACAAGAAAATTAAAATTAAGATGAGCTATCCTGAAAATGAGTTATAATTAATGAAAGTTTTACTAAGGTTGTTCAGGAAAATTAAAAGTATTAACAGAACATGTATATCTATGTGTAATATGCAAGTTTACACATTAATCAGAGCCATAATCAATTGTCAGAAACAAAGGGATATAAGTATTTTGTAAACCTTAAAGCATTATTTAAATTTGTTCTTATGATGAAGGTGAAACTTAGTTTTAAAGAGCTGAAAGCAAGTAACATTTGACTATCTAAAATCTCAAATCATATATTTGTACATATAAATATATGTTTAAGAGTATAATGTTCCAAAACTAAAGTAAAACATATTAAGTTTTATAAAAATGTGACACTATTCTTCTATTAAAAGAATTGGAGAATTAACAAAACATTAGAATTGCAAGTGACCAAAAAGGCTATCTAATTTAATTATAAAAGAATATAGACATGTTTGTGCTACATACTTATTTTAATTTGGGGGAAAGATACAGTGATTCAAAGCATATGTCACAGTTTTATCTAACATAATTTTTAAAGTACTACTTTAATGTTAATGGTTAAAATGTAATAAATAACCTGCCACCTATCATTAAAAGAAATTGCTCATCTCTATAATTTATGAGTCAATGCATAACTAATATCTTTTGCATTAAGCCATATCTCAATCCTGTTATAGTCACTAGGAGGCACCTAGGCACTTTTGGAAGCTCTATTAACTCTTTTTAGAACATTAATATATTTTTAGCATGAGGAAATAGAAATCTATCAAGTAATATCCTGAAAGCCTGAAAAAATGATAGCAATTTTCAAATAACTTAGGTCAAATAACCTTTCATAAACTGACATGTTTTTTTCTTTTTGCTTCTGATGACACCTCAGAAAGTTTTATTTTAACTCAGTAACTGATAACATTTTTATAGACATAAAAATGAAAATCACAATGCAATGTTCATTGTAAATTTTCCCCTTCAGTTATTTTTTCATGATTTCATTGTCTATTCAGACTACAATAATTCTCATACATTTCCAGTCAGGCAAGTACTGTATACTTCATACTTTTAGGATGTTATTGCTTTTTACTCTCTAAAAACTTAATGAAAATTACATCATGATTTTGCAGATAAATTTTTATATTGCTCAGGTTGTTGAAGTGCAGGCTTAAACATGGGCTCAAGTTATTTTCCAATTAAAGAGCAAATCTCTAACATGTTGATAAGTCTCTCATTTGATATTTTCTATAATATTCTCTAAAAATTAGCTCTGCAAAGAGCTTCCATTCCACTTATTTCCAGGTAGAAATATATTGCACAACTTATTTTGATGGCATACAAATTCTATTACAGTCAATCTTGGTGTATTGTATAGGTATTTAACATGATTCTGAATTTCAGAAGCTAAGGAAGAAAAAAGTTAAAGAACCCAATAGATTAAAGAAATTTCAAATTGAGCCCAGCAAAGATTGTTTTTTTAACCAAAGATTTGCTATAATTATATTAATCGATTACTAGCAATGTTTGAAGTGAAGGGAAAAGTGAACTAAAAGCAACCAATATTTATAGAAAGAATCACAGGGATAACTACTTCCTTATTGCCCTAATTATTACTTTCTCTTCTACATATCAAGCTAGAAAAGTAAAAAGGAAGATGTAATACATAAATCTACTCACTTTCCATTCCTGACACATACATAATATATCATTCCAACATGACTTGGAATCTCCTGCATGTTTCATAAGATCTATTTTGGGATGGGAATCAAGTTAATTTAAAATCTAAGTATTCATTAAAAATCTAAGTACTAATTAGTGTGGGTACTAATTGAGTGGCCTTAAACAAGTTACTTCATCTTTCTAATCTTTAGAAGAAAGAGAAGGTACACAAGATAATTGTTTAAAAAAAATGATATAATAAACCAATTATTTTAATGACACTAACTTCTGAGAAAGAAAAAAGGAACATCTGCAATCTCATGAGGATAGTGAAAGTTGATGAGCAAAGGGCAATTATGAAGTAGCACCAATTTGTCCTCATTGGATAGAAATCAAAGGGATGAGCAGAAACCAGGATTGAAGGATATGCTTATATGTGTCAATTAGGATTAAAATTAAGAAATATTAGCATGTAGAGAAAACCTATTCGATCTCCCTTTCCTAAACTGTCGCTACTACTCAATTTTGACTCCATAACTAGTATTATAATTATTTGTAGACATGTTTTATATCTCCCCTACTATTTTGATTAAGAACTCTGGTCACTCTATTCCTCCTTATTATGCCATCCAGTTCATTTTTCCAGCTCCGGTTTTACATTCAGTCCTTCCCAAACTTGATATCATAAATAATCAGTTCGATTTGCAGAGCCCCAAGATGGGGTTATTTTCAATATCTTCCCTTCCCTATAACTACATTGCTTGGACACTGATGGAAGAACTCATTCGTAAATAATAATACTGGTATTCTTCCCTAATAAATTTCATCACAATAGGCATAGCAACTGCTTTTAAAAACTTTTCTTCTCAAGGCATTTAAATCACTCCAACCAAAGCAGTCTCCATCCCTTATTTTACTAAAAAGAAAATTTAGACCCTTTGTCCTGAGCTTCTATTTTCCCGTTGCCTCACAACTCAACATCTTTCATTCTCTATTCCCATACCCATGTCTCAGGTGGTCATTTGTTTTGCTCAAGTCAAGCTCTCAATAAAAACTCTGATTCCAAGTTCTCTCATTTCCTCCTTATCTCTGTCTCTGTCTCTCTGTCTCTGTAGATGTCTCTGTCTCTTTCTGCCTCTCTCTCTCAACTGTAGCTAGGATGAAAACATGGGATTTAAAACCCTTGATCATGTAGTATCAGCCTCTATGTCCACACTTCAAACTGAGAGTTCATAAAAAGGGAAAAAGCAAGCATATATAGTAATGAAATATAACTCCTTCAGGTCAAAAAGTATTTTTTAGTTTAGGTTTTTGTCTTTCTATTCCCAACATCCAACAGAGGTCCTTGCACACAGGAAGTGCTTAATAAATGTCTATTTAATTGAATTATTACCACCACAATACAAATCAATACAAAGGTAATATATAAAAGGTTGGATCTGGAACTCTTTACAAGAGAAAACAAGGCAAGATTTGGCAATCTCAATTATTACAAATTTCATAGACATGAACACAGGCAAAAAATAACCACAAATATAACTATTTTGCATTTTAATAAATATTTTAAATTTTAAAAATTAAGGTAGTTACATGAAATGGATAGACAAAGATGGCTGAGTTTTATGAATCTTGCTCTTTCCTGAATTTAAATGAGATTTTATTTGAAAATATTTTCCTTTCCTGGAGAGGTTCCTCTCCTGAAGAGAGTTTAATTTGTAAAGTATTTATATTCTCTCAAAATGTACATAACATTTTTATTTTATAAATAAAATTATTTATATGTGTTTATGATATGCTTTTCTGAAGCTACTTTCCTATTCTAAATTTAAAAATCCAAGAACATAAATCCATCTTTATAGATCGAATTTGTTGTCGCATATAGACTAATTAAATAAAATATTACTTATAATTCAATCACTAACTTACATTGCTTTTTTCTTTCTTTTCCAAAATTCTGACACAAAAAAAAATGGAACAGTACATGAAAGCAAATGACAAAGCTAATATAAGGAAATTTATAAATGGACAATATGTAAAGGTTCAAAAGTTCACTTGAGGATCAGTTTTATATAACTTCTTGAGCCACTAAAGAAAGCCTGAAGGATTTTATTATTCTCTATATTGGGTAGACTAGACAACACTCACATTTGGATCAGACAGAAATGAGATATATACGTGAAAATAAATATGATATATATATATATACATATTTTGGAAAGTAGTGTTTTTTTATGTCTAAAAAGTTATTTTTCCCTTAATGTCAAAAAGGGAACAATTAGAACAAAATTTACTTAAAGTGCATAATTTTTGATATGAAACCAATGGAAAATAAAGGAATATGTGAAGGAAATCTTTTTAAAGAATTTTATTTCACATATATAAATTAATTTTTAATTTTGATGTATAATTTTAATGATTTATATGTGATTCACGAGCTCAAAAAAATCAAATATTTCCAACAAGCAATTTATTTAGTTCTTAATTTAGTCCTAATTTCTCACATAAAAAAAATTGGTATTAACTATTCACATAAAAGGCCTACTCTTAGTTGGATGGCATATGTCAGGCAAACATCACCTGTTGAGTTTTTGTTCTATATGTGGAATATTGGTTTTTAATTCTACCAAGTACTAGATGAGGACAACAGTTTTCCATAATTTTCAGATAGAATAGTATAACATAAAGAATCCTCTTTTTGGAGGCAGAAAAACTAGGTTCAAGTCCAAACTCCAAAACATATTAGTTATATAAACCATGGCAAGTTATTTAACCTCTTGTGGTATTTAATTTCTTCACCTGTCAAAAATGAGGAAAGCATTTTGAAAATACTAAAGCACTACATACATGTTAATTGTTTGTTTCTTCAACAACACATAGAAATAGATAAACAACATCTCAAAATAAACATATGGCTTGCAATAAAGTCCAAATTATTTGCATAAATGATTGGGGACCAGAGTGCCAAGAAATTAGTTTGTAACCATATTTTAAACCCCTCATTTTTACAATAACATCATTTTTATATGTGTAATTCCCATATTCCCATCATAAGATGAAAAATCAAATTCATGGGAGTTTGACATTAAGGGAAAAGCCAACCATCTGGTATTCAGCTGCAGAATTTACTTTTACTCTTCTTTGTTTTATTTTCCTGGTGATATTTCCTTTCTAGCAATATTTTACAGGCAGCTTATTCCTCTTGCCTCTAAAATGATGCTAAATAATGAAATTATATTTTGTGTCAAAATTAGATTAAAGATAACAGAATTTCCTACAATACAAAAAAAATTACATCTTTTTTTCTAATCACTTTTATACATATTCTGATTAAAATAATAATTTGTCTTCCAGGTCTCCAAACATATTAATTTCATGTACTTGTGTGAAAAAACATTGTAACTTTGTAGCATTGTAATCTAAATGTTAGAGTACGTTAAAAAAATTCTCTTTAAATTATATTATATATCTTTTTGAAAATATTTCCTCATATCGACCTACTTAATGAAGTTATTCACTAACTCCTATACAGAAAATTCTAATCATAACCTTTCACTTTTAAAATCACATTTTATTCTTCTTACAGAAAAGCATTATTTTCTTCCTTATTATCCACTTCATCAGAAGAAAATTCATTAACTATAGAAAGCAAATTTTTGATCATCTAAAGGTTTCATTTTGAAATAAATGAGACTATTTACATACAAAGGAGAAATAGTTCTCCGAACATGCTAAAACAATAAATGGTATTTGAACTGCTGGTTGAAAGGTAGAGGCACTGGTAATCATTATTTCACCTTGTTTGTTCAGGCCTTTCCAACAAAACAAACAACCTTTTTGTGATTGGATTGACATGGTGTTAACAATGCATTTAATGCCCAAATCAGTATGAATACAGGTAAAGCTTTCACTAATACCAGTACCAGGATGTTAAAGCCACCTATTTTCTAAGCAACTCTAAACAGCCTTAAAAAAAAAAAAGGCCCGTGGTCAAATCTCCCCTCCTTCAGCAAACAAGCTAACACTCACCAAGCCACGTCAGAACATCCTCAAGTATAATCCATATGGCCATCTGTCAAATAGTTATCTACTATACCTGCTGACTTTTCAGCAATTTTAGCTTCTGTCGCTCTCTCTAGGAGTTCCAACTCAAGCTTTAATGTCTTCAGTTCTTTACCTTCTTGAGCCAGTTTTTCTTGAAGCTGAAAACATGTTGAAATGAAGTTTCTTATCTGATTGGCTCCCAGAAGATATATATATAATTATGTATTCACATATGTCAAGATATTCGATATATAAAGTAAAATTAAGTCCAAAGAAAAACTTTACATTTTCTCTCAAATGTTCTTTTTAAGCATGCATGTTGTTCTAAATATGATCATTGGAAATAATAATATAAAGATTTTTAACACATTTCATTTTAATCAAGAGTTCTTTATATCCATTAATTAAAGTCTATACAAAATTTTATGAAATTTTTTGTCAGGACAAAATATAGCATTAAAATAAATGAGTACCAGTAAGTGTTATATTGGCTAAAGAACTTAGAAGACTCCTGAACATAACAGGTACTTAAATAAGTGTTTTATTCAATTTAACTGAGAATACTGCAGGAACTAATCAAAGTCATTTTCCTGGGTTTTTTTTTTACAACTATCCACTGACTATGGCACTGAAAATACATTACAAAATGAGAAAGTGACTTTTACACTCTTACTATTAGTGCATATCTCATAATTTAAGTTAGGAAGTTAATACTGATATCTAATCTAAAACATTACTACTGCTATTCAAGGATCTTCTTATCCCATCCCAAATGGAAATACTAGCACAATGCCTGCCCCACAGAGCAGACATACAATAAATATTTGTAGATTGATTCAAAGAATAAACTGCTTTTTCTCTCTCGCATAGATAAAATTACTCCATATACTTCAAAACTCTTACTGAATTCTCTTTTGATATTTCTTTTCTTCTTTTCTTATCTAATCTTTCTTCATTCTATTGTTCTGTTATAACAGGGATTTTTTTTTGGTGTGTGTCATGGATCCCTATGGCAATCTATGGAAGACTACAGATCCCCTTCTAAGAATAATGTTTTTAAATGCATAAAATAAAATGCATAGGATTACAAAGGAAACCAATTACCTTAAAATATAGTGCCCAAAATTATAAAGAAAAAAAGTATGAAATAGTTCATAAACTCCCTGAAATCTATTCATGTACCCTGGGTTAAGAAACCCAAACCTATAGAAAATCTCAAATTTCCCCACAATGTACTTTAGTTATAAAGGCATAAACAGAATAAAGTATTCTAAAACATGCATGACTAATTCTAAGTATGCTGAGAGGCAGCCTGGAATCGTGGATAAGGGTGCTACCAGCAGAATCAGAAATACCAAAGTTGAAATCCCAGTTCTGACACATAATCACTATGGGACCTTGGGCAAGTCATTTGGCCTCTTAGTGGTCTGAGGCAATTTTCTAAGACTCTAAGTTTAACAGAAAGTACAGGTCTGTATTGGTAGAAAGAATTACTTACTGGTAATTCTCTATATCAATGAAATGACAGGTTCATTTAAAAAATTACTCAATATCAGAAATATTAATTCCAATGTTTGAGTGCTATAGTATTTTATAAGCGGGCTCTATATAAGTAAAACAACATAATCAGAAATGCCAGTGCTTTGATAAAAACATGAATTATACAAGAAGGTAAAATGATCTAGTACAACAGCTAGAAATATTGGAATACAAAGAATTAGAAGAGAAGAAAATAAGATAGAAGAGGCCATTATGGTGAAAGGAATAAAACTGGCATAAGATTCAAAGAAGGTGGTGAAACAACATGATAATTTATGAGTTTGGGAACAATGCCTAAGGAAAAACAAAGAAAAAGGAAAACTACTTGCCAAATCTCAATACATTAGCGCTCCATTACAAATTTCAGAGAGGTAAAATACAAGGCAAAAACTAATAAAAAAGAAAAAGTACTTTGTAAAAAGTAATTTGAAACTAGCTTTTGTAAATCTCACATTGCACAATTCTGAAAAAAGCATAGTAATTTATCAATGGATTTTTTTTCAGTATATGTTCAGAGTACTTTATAACTTTATGATAGATGTGACATCAATGCCTGGAAAGGCACAAAAGATACAAAAAAATCCCCCTTAGCCAATCCTGGGAAACTATAGAGCTATTGTTAAAATGTTAGAATAAAACAAACAATAAAACTAAGTTATAAGAGGTGAAAAGACAGTAAATTAACAGTTAAAAGCAAGTTATACAGTCATCAGACTACCTATAATCTACCTTTTTATTACTTATTCTGAGAATGTTCAATTCTTTTTGAAGGAGGGAGATAGTCTTGTCTTTATCCACATTTTCTGCAACTTGAAAAGGTACCATAAAATCACAGAATGGATCACTGTTTCTATGCTCCGTAATTCTGCAATAAAGAAATCAAAGCCAAAATACATATGATAATTATTATCTTAAAGGTTAAAATACAAATGTTCATAAAGTTTCCTAATGAATTTATACTAATTATGAACTTCTTTTAATAGTTGTTTATTGTGTACTAAATTGAAATTTGGTATAATACAGTAGACTCAAGGTGTTATTGTTTAAAATTACTAGCACTGGTAAATCATAAAAATCAAATTTAGATGACTTTAATAACTGAAATTTTTAAATACATAAGAATAAAAAGGATGTAAAACATAACTCTCCTTCAGCAGTTAATTAATTAGAAAATAAAGGAGGCATCTTATAAGTAATTCTGACTGAAGAAAATATTTCTAACAATCTTCACTGACCCCAAATCAATACTTTTATAATTCAAACCAACAGATTTGGCTGCCAGGTGGGACTAAATCAAGGGGTGGAATAGAGGATGGATTGTGGCACAAAAACTCACTATAAACCACTCCCTGGTGATGAGTTTCCAAAAATGTTCAAGGAGACCTTTCAAAATAATCTCAAAATAGCCCTTAAAAAAGAAAGGCTCTTAAGACAAATAACATCTATAATGATTTAAACAATCATTTTTAAACAGTTAAAAAACAATTTCATGAGAAATTCATAAAAATTTTCTGGGATATGGTAATGATGAAGTCCAGGAAAGTACCTGGAACATCAGTTTCATTGATTTAAGTGCGAAGGATATAAGGGTATATGTATGACATATTTTTAAATATGTCTTTAAAACTGGTCCAATTATGATTTTATGGTTAATGGCTCATAGTATCATAGGTTTAAAACTGGAAGTTCCCTTAAAGTTACCTATTTCAACCCTCTCAATTTACAATTGACAAAACTGAGTCTCTGAGAAGATAGATGCCAAGGGTCACACATGTGATTTAAACATCTGAGGCAGGATTTGAGTTCAAGTTTTCTCCACTGCATGTCCTGTGTTCTATCTACTTGTACCACCTACCCAAACTCAAGACACTTTCAGCATTCTACTATCTTTATGCTTTCAAAATAAAAATGATAGAAATATATTTAGTGGTAGAAAAAGCATCATAGTATTCTTGAACCCATTCTTGAACCACAAAATTAATTTGTGTTGAGTCATTCTATGGAAAAAGTAATGATGCCTCATATTTATATATGTTTATTGTTTGTAAAATTGTGTACATATATTATCTCTTGTTCCTCATAACAGCTCTATAAGATATGGTTCTAGAAAGTATATTAACTACACATTAAGGAACTGAGCATCAAAAAGTGTGAGTGCATTGCCTATAACAGTCACACTGCTGGAAAGTATCTGAAAGCAGGATGTAAACCTAAATATTCTTAACACCAAATTCTTACAACCCATTATACTGAGCTACCATTCAACAGCAAGGAACAGAAATGATAGAACACTATGCCATATATTCAAATATATAAAAATTGCAAAAGTAGAAATATGACCCAAATTTATTAACCAAGTATACATTTCTCCCCATTTTTGCCTTTGATTTTAAATGAAAGCATTTAATACTCACTTGAATTTTTCAGTAGTACAATACATAGTAACATCCTCTGGGCGGAAGTCAATGACCTGAAAGCACCTTGGATTTTCCACTGGAAGTTTTGTCTCCTCAAACGCAGTCTGTTTTACTAGTTTATTTTGTTCATTTTGCAAGCATCCAGCAGAACTGGTAACAAGTTGGTCATCTGATTGTGAATTTTGATTTCTCACTATAATCTCTTGTTCATGGTAACTTCGAACAACATCTATATATTAAAAATATAATTTGATTTTAAATTATGATTAAAGAAAAATACTTCTGATTTTTACAGAAATTCAGTTTTACATAGTGCCACTTATGATGGTATTGTTAGCAAGTAGGCAAGTTTATCTTGTAATGGTTGCTACTAATAATTAATTAATAAATAAATAGATAGGGAGAATATTTTAAAGCCTTTCTTCTTTCCCAGTAGGTCAAACAGAATAAAAGTAATACAGAATCACTATTTCAGAATTAAGGACTAGTAAGCAGTGGATTATATGCCTGGAAATACTACTCCTTGGCTTTATATTAATGAATATTTTTTTACCTACTATTTTTTCCTAGCCAACTAGTAGATATTAACTATATTATAGACATGTTTTAAGGATTTAATGTTAAGTTCTTATAAATTCACTATAAATATAAAATTTTAAATGTAAACATTTCTATCAGAAAATCAAAAAATATGCACAAGTGGTGAGTGCAGTGATAATTTACATTATTCTAAAACAAATGATTGTTGGCTTTCAAATAGTGACTAAGACTTTCTTAATTCCTATGGTGGAATAAAAGGAAGTTGAGGAACAATAGGAATCTAATCTCTTATTCAAAAATATTTCTCACAGGAGAATTTTCCAGTGAGAACATACTGAAATAATCATAAACTAACATTATAATTTTCATATTTACACATTATTTCAACAAGCATTTTAAGCACTATGAGGAATTATGAATGACACAAAGATAGATATAGTCTGTCTTCCTTCAATGAAAGCTATTAGAAATCTTGTTAGGGACAAAGAAAACATCAAATAACAACACAAAACATGCTTAAGAGAGTTATGGAAAACATTGTTAGTGAAATTTTCTATACAGAGAGAAACAAAGAAAGCTAGTCTAGGATGTTAGATCAGTAAGATTTCCTTGTAATATATGCTTTTGAAATGTATGCGTCAGCTGGAAGTAAAAAGTTAAAAAACATTTTAAAATTATAGTCAATTTCAGTGTAATTAAATGAAAGGGATATAGATTTTCATCAGCCTAATTAAATGTTAAAAATGATATGTCTATATGTCTTTCGATATCAAAATCTGTTATGAGCTACAGTTCTATAATTGAGGAAATCATAAATCTGAAGATTGCTTTTTGATTTATTACAAGAATACCTACTCTTCTATATCTACAAGATTTTCTTTGTCTTTTATTGCCTAGACAATCTGATAATGGCAGCAAAAAAGTCAGTTTATTTTACTAGATGATTTTTTAAACTGAGATTTCAAAAAAATGCCACCATATTCTTAAGAAATTAAATAATTATTGAAATGTAGCACTCTAATTTATATTAAACGCAAATTCAAAACTATAAAACACGACAGATACTATGAAATATCTATGCCTAACAAAGTCACCTAAATAAAAATGGTCTTTACTCAATAAATAATTTTGCTTATCTAAAAACTTCTTTAAAGGGTAATAGAACATAAGAGTTTTTTATAATTCACTCATTTGATACATGAGGAAACAGGACTAGAGAGAGCAAGAGCCACTCATCCCTGTCATACTTCCAAAATTCTATCCTGGACCCTTCTCTTCTCTCTCTGTACAATCTATTTTGGTATCTCATCTGCTTCCATTGTTATCTTTATGTGGTTAACTGACAAATATCTATATCTAACTTCACTTTTTCAACTCAATAGTTCTACAACAAAAAATGCTTATGGGATTTCTGTAACTGGATATCCTAGAACTGGGATATGGACCTATACCCTGTGTACCAAAGATGGCACACAGAGACTTCTTTGTGGGCATGCTCAGTGTCACACACCATAATTACTAGAAAGGCAGAGGGACTCCAAGGGAGCTGGTCCCTTCCCACTCTCCACAGCACCTTCCCACCCCTCTGCAGAGCAGCCCAATGAAAGTGCTTTCTCCCTCCTAAGAGGAGTGTTAAAACCACTTTCCCCCTCCCTTGTCTGGGGTAAGGCAGGGACAGAGAGACAACATTGGTCTCTGAGGGGGAGGTACATGGCACTCAGTCTGAGGGGTAAGGAGGGGCACAGCATACAATTTCTAAAAGGTTTGTCATCACTATCCTTTAGACATCTGAAAAATCAGTATGCCCAAAACAGAAACTCATGTCCCCCCATTTCCTCACCGCTATCAAACTCCCCTATTTTTGTCAAAAAACTTAAAATATTTTGGAGACATTGTCTATCAGACAGAATGCTCTGAAATGAATCATAGAATTTGGGGAAAGGAAGGATACACCAGCCTAGATAGGGACCACATTTTGTAAGATATTAAAAACAAACACAGGAGTTTATATTTTTTCCACAGATAATAGGGAAGCACTAGATTTGGGTCAGCTAGATAAAGTACTAGGCCTAGAGTCAAGAGGTCTCATCATTGTGAGTTCAAGTCTGGCCTCAGGCATTTATTAGCTATAACCCTGGACAAAACACAACCCCCATTGCCTGGTCTTTATGGTTTTCCTACCTTGGAACCCATATTAATTAACAAGTATTAATTCTAAGATGGAAGATAAGGGTTGTTGTTGTTGTTTTACAATGATTGTGCAAATATTAAAAGAGGTTTTTTGTTGGGGGTTTTTTAAACCAAAGAAAACAAGTCCCAGGAATGCAACTTGGCTGTGTAGGTCCCCTTCTCACTTTATCCTGGATAGAAGTGTGTAGTGGGTGACAAAGCTGTTAGTTCACAATTTTCATCATCACAATAGTTCAGTATCAGTCTAGGTGTGTCCCAATTCAGATCTGCTACCTTTTCTTGCTCAGGTACACAATCTCTCCCTGGGCACTGGAGGGATCTGTACTGTGCTCCTCACCCAAAAGGTTGCCATTGTGCATAGACCTCTTTTGGCTCTCTATGCAACAGGCTGGACAAATGACTCATTGGGGCATTTTCTGGTTTCCAATCCAGATATCATTTAGTGCATTTTTTAGATCTGTTTAGAGAATTTTGTAAAGATGATTGACTGTATTTCTTCTTACAACTTTGTCATCTAGTTCTTTCCTCATTCTTTTGACATTTTTTAAAGGTTTGTTTTATTTCTCCCAGGATTTCTATATGAATTTTGGGGTCAATTTTTGTTCTTATTTTGAGGTTTTGCTTTTAGATAATTTGGTTTTCTCTTATTCTGAGTTTGTGTCTTTGGAGTCCCTTGCACAATAATGGCTCTTTAAAATTGGGGTGATTTTTTTTCTGATTCTTTTATCAGCCTTACTTCCTGAATGGAGATTTTATGTTAGGATCAGGGTTTGAGCACTAGAGAAGAGAATTTTGAGGTTTTATTTGGTCCTCAATTGTATTCTCCAAGAATTGAGCACCTTGTTCTTCAGATCTCAGGGACAGTTCAATTCAGAAAGCTTTCTACTCCCTCTTAAGTAGGCTGATCAAAGATGAAATCTGATTCAGTCTGACTGAGTTTTGAAAGCTCCTGACGCAGGTTTTGGTCTGCATAACAGACTAGCAGGTTCACTCCTAATAGAAGGTCCAAAAATATACATATTGTATCCAATTCATCAGCTAGCTTATGGATTTATGAATTCAAAGTAACAGAACGTTTAGGCTTGTCTTTGATGTAAGCATCCTACCTCAAGATTCCTAAGCTGTAGTATGATACCAAGCAGGAGTAATGATGGATCAATTTTCTCCAGAATCAGAGCCAGGAAAGCCACTTAGTCTTTGCCCAAAATAGCTTTAGGCCAAGTTTGAGCTGGATATATGACCACTCATTGACCTGGAACACGTTACATGGCACCTAGCTAACTGCTGGTTAGCTTTTATAGTTCAAAGTTGCATCCTTAAATAACTTTTGGAGTCAGAGGGAGACTACTGGTTTACTTCAGCTCCTGATTCTAGGACAGTATTAAGTCTCTGTAATAGCTGGATCTGTGACTTCTCCACCCTAGTATACAGCAGGAAGCCCTTCTTAGTTATATCTTGTCTGGAGTCCCCAGGTCTGTTTTCCTATGGTAATCTATATGAAAAAAATTTTTTCTCTTTAGATTTCATAATTACCAGTTGGCTTGATTCTCTTACTAGAGAATTCTCTTACCCATGCTAGAGTACTCATAAGGGAAATCTGTGCTGTAGCTCCTCCTTTCCCACCTTCCTTAATTCCTGTTTTTTTCCCCATTTATTCCAGATACTCTTCTAGTTCTTATTGCCAAAGTCTTTTCTCTTAAAATCTATTTGCTTTTGGAAGTACAAAGTATCATTACTTCCCCTAATTTTTCTCACATCACTAGCCTTAGTTGTTGGATTGGGAGCTTATGCTTCAGTTAACTTTTCATTTTGTTTTTTCGTTCCTTTTAGTTATGGATAGTATCAGTAGACCTGAGTTAGTGGGCTAAACCTCAGTCCCAACTTTTATGGAAATTGTCTAGCCTTGTTTCTTGTTGTGCTTCATGCCAGGCTGCTTCCTTGACAGACTGAGCAAAGACTACTAGGAAGCTGGTCTAAAACCATCTTCTGCCAAGGTCAGACATGAAGCCCAAAAGTTCCTCATTACTCTTGAGGCCTCACCCCCAAAATTTCATTGTTATATAGTTGTCATTTTCTTTGATGGAAATAACAAATGTCTTTGATTTGTCCTTTGACATATCAGTTCCTTAGGAAAGTTTTTTAGTATTCAATTAATTTAAATTCATCAATGGTTCTGTATTGAACATAATTTTATTAGACAATGATCAGGACTGAGTGGGTTAAATATTTCTGCTTTCCTGATTATGTGAGGACAAATTTCTGTAAAGGTGCTATATATGGCTACAAAAGATATTTTCTACTTTATATTCTCAATCTGCAATAGTCACAAGATCAATTGTGTCTAGCTATTCTCAAATTCTATTTAGGCTCTTAAATTCTTTCTTGTGTATGTGTGTGTGTGATTTAAGTATGTCTAAAAAGGGTACACCGAGATCCCCAATTATTATAATTTTGCTATCCATTTCTCCATTTAACTTGTATGGATTTGGTACAAGTACACACACATTAACACATACATACTTTTGGACACTATAAACAAACATTTTATTAATTTATTTAAATAGAGAATTTATTATATATGGTGTCTTTAAGCAAAAATGAAGTTTGTCAGTTTATCTTTTTAAATTCAGTCCAATTTTGGTGTTATCATGCTGGATCATGATTAATATTCCTTTTCTTAAGAGTTTAGTTGACGCATGAAGGAACCTAATCTTTAACTTTTATTACATGACAATTTCTGTATTTCAAATGTTTATTGTATACAACTTGCAGTAGGATTATGCTTTCTAATGCATTCTGCCCTTCTTCATTTCTTCCCCTCCCTCCCCTCTCTATATCTTCTCCTTCCCCCCCAGGTGTTCATGAATTTGATTTCTAAGTTCCTTTGACAGATCCAGACAAAAATAAAGTTCATGAGTTAACTAAGGGGGCGGAGGCAAGATGGCGGCTTAGAAGCAGCAAAAGTTCACACCTCTGAAAACCCTTCCTTACCGATCACAAACTGAATGCTCCAATGGGACTAAAATTCAAACTTAACAACAGGACAGAGGCTGGGAACCCTACTTCTGGACTCAAATCAACAGATACGCCCCCCACCCCCCCAAAGCCGGAATCCGAGAACACTCGGGTATAAGAGGAAGGCAGAAGAAAGGTCCCAGGACCTCTCCCCCCTAACCCAGAGAACTGAGCTCCGAGTAGCAGCGGGAAATTCTGGGCAGGCAAAGGTGCTGCTTTCGAGTGTCTACCATATGAACAGCGGGGCGCCGGGCTCGAAGAGTCCAGCGTGTATAGCGGGTAGGAAGCCAGGGAGAGACTGAGGCCCGTGGCTGGGTCCTTCCATCTGGCTCCAATCTCACAGGGAGGTTTTTGCCTCAGGGCACATCCAGACCAATCCAGTTGAACCTAACCCCATCAGGACTCCTCAGAGCTCAGGGAGGCCAGGACCCCTCCTCCCTAGAGTGCAGGGCCACTGGCAAGGACAGGAACCTGGGAAGAGGGGGGAAGGCAAAGGCTCTGGGGAACCTTGCGGACAGCAGAGAAGCAGCTGGAGAGAACTGGAGAGAGGCTGGGCTGCCCAGCCTTCCAGGAGACTTCAGCCTCAGAGCACATACAGCCCAACCCAGCTGAACTTAATCCGATCAAAAGCCTCCAGAGGAGAGGGAAGCTAACATTTCTCCTGTAGAGACTGTACAAAGAGATCTGGCAAAGCTCCAAGAAATGAGACTGACAGCCCCAAAAACTAAAAAAAAAAATGAGAGGAGCAAGAGCACAGACAAATACAGGGAGCAAAGAAGGGATAAACTCGAGCAAACAACAGAAAAAGAAGAAAGAAATTACAATAGACAGCTTCTGCACAGGTAATGAGCAAAGAGCAAACGAAATAGAGGGGGAGGGATCAGCAAAGGAAAAATCAGAAATCCCAGCGAATTGGATACAGGCTTTGGAAGAACTCAAAATGCAATTCAAAACACAATTAAGAGAGGCTGAAGACAATTGGGAAAAGAACTTAAAAACTAAGATAAATCATCTGGAAACAGAGGCACTTGAACTAAAACAAGAAAATAGTGTCTTGAAAGCCAAAATCAACCAGCTGGAAAATGAGGCAAAGGACATGAAAGATGAGGCAAAGCAGATGAAAGATGAGGTGAAGAGGTTGAAAGATGACCTCCAAAGAAAATCAGACCAAAAGGAAAAGTACGACCAAAAATTCAAGGGTGAAATCCAGGCTTTAAGATCCAGAATACAACAACTAAAACCAAGTGACCTCACAAGGCAGCAGGACACTATAAAACAAAACCAAAAGAATGAAAACATTGAGGAAAATATGAAGCATCTCATTCACAAAAAGGAGGATTTAGAAAATTGGTCAAGGAGAGACAATTTAAGAATCTTTGGTCGACCAGAAGACCATGACAAAAGAAAAAGCCTGAAAATTATATTACAGGAAATTATTAAAGAAAATTACCCCGATATCCTAGGACAAGAGGGAAAAGTGGAGACTGAAAAAATGCACAGATCAACTCCTGCACTTAATCTCCAACTGACGACACCCAGGAATGTTATAGCCAAATTCAAGAACTATCAGACCAAAGAAAAGATATTACAAGATGCCAAGAAGTCATTCAGATACCAAGGAACCACAGTGAGGATAACATAGGATCTGGCTGCATCCACACTGAAAAAAAGAAAGGCATGGAATATGATATGCCAGAGAGCAAGGGAACTAGGTCTATAACCAAGAATCAACTACCCAGCAAAACTAACTATATTCGTACAGGGGAAAAAATGGTCATTCAACAAAATAGAAGAATTTCAAGAATTCGTAAAGAAAAGACCAGACCTGAACAGAAAATTTGATGTCCAAGCACAGAACTCAAGAGAATCATCAAAAGGCAATTAAAAAAGAGGGAAAAAAGAAAAACAAAACAAAACAAAAAAAATTTTTTAAGCGACTCAATAAATTAAAATGATATATATCCCTATAAGAAAAGAGGTCATTGGTAACTCTTAAAGACAGTTATTACGTGGGCAGCAAAAAGAAGTACACTTAGAGGGAACAGTGACAAACTGTATAGGATGAAAGGACAAGACATAAATAGGTATATAGATATATGCATGAATAAATACATACACATGAGTATGCATATACACACACACACACACACACACATATATATATATATTAAAAACAGGTTAATATTAAAAGAAATGGGAAAAGAAACAAACGGGGGTAAATTTATATGTCACAAAGAAGCTCATTGTGGGAGGGAGGAGAACATCAATGCACTGGAAGGGTAAAGAAGTCAGAGACGGGAAATACTCAACTTTTAGGTGTTTTGAAATTGACTCAAAGAGGGAAAAGCAATCCAATCCATTGGGGGCCAAGAATAGATTTGTGCCCTATAGGGGAGTAGAAGGGTAACAAATGGTCTGGTGGGGAGGGAAGCAGAACAAGGGAGGGGGGGAGGGGGTTAATTTTAGAAAGACTACAGGGAAAATAAGGGGGGGATGAGAAGGGAGGGGGACAGAAAGGGAAGTAAAATAAGGGTGGGAACTAGAGGGACTGTTTAAAAGCAAACATTGGTGTAGAAGGAAAGAGTGAAAGGAGAAAAGGCAGGAACAGGAGCAAAAATCAAAATGCTGGGAAATACACAGCTAGTAATCATAACTCTGAATGTGAATAGAATGAAGTCACCCATAAAACGCAAGTGAATAGAAGAGTGGATTAGAATCCAAAACCCTACCATATGCTGTCTACAAGAAACACACATGAGGAAGGTAGATACACATAGAGTGAAAGTAAGAGGATGGAGCCAAATCTATTGGGCATCAACTGACAAAAAGAAGGCAGGAGTCGCAATCATAATATCTGACAAAGCCAAAGTAAAAATGAATCTAGTTAAAAGAGATTGGGAAGTTAATTACATCCTGTTAAAAGGCAGTATAGACAGTGAGTAAATCTCTGTACTCAACATGTGTGCACCAAATGGCATAGCATCCAAATTTCTAAAGGAGAAAATAGAGGAGCTCAAGGCCAAAATAGATAGAAAAACTATACTAGTGGGAGACCTGAACTTTCCTCTATCCGAACTAGATAAATCAAGCCATAAAATAAATAAGAAAGAGTTAAGAGAAGTGAATGAAATCTTGGAAAAATTAGAGTTAGTAGACATGTAGAGAAAAATAAATAGGGATAAAAAGGAATATACCTTCTTTTCTGCAGCTCATGGTACATTCACAAAAATTGACCACGTATTAGGGCATAAAAACATTGCAAACAAGTGCAAAAGAGCAGAAACAATAAATGCAACTTTCTCAGATCACAATGCAATGAAAATAATAATTAGTAAGGGAACATGGAAAGATGAATCGAAAATTAATTGGAAATTAAACAATACGATTCTCCAAAGCCAGTTAGTTAAAAGAACAAATCGTAGAAACAATTAACTTCATTGAAGAAAATGACAATGATGAGACATCCTTTCAAAACCTATGGGATGCAGCCAAAGCAGTACTCAGGGGGAAATTTATATCCTTGACTTCATATGTTAACAAATTAAGAAGGGCAGAGGTCAATGAATTGGGCATGCAAATTAAAAAATTAGAAAGTGAACAAATTAAAAATCCTCAGATGAAGACTAAATTAAAGATCCCAAAAATCAAAGGAGAAATTAATAAAATTGAAAGTCAAAGAACTATTGATTTAATAAATAAGACTAGAAGCTGGTACTTTGAAAAAACAAATAAAATAGACAAAGGACAAGTGAGTCTAATTAAAAAAAGTAAAGAAGTAAACCAAATTGACAGTATCCAAGATGAAAAGGGAGAACTCACCTCTAATGAAGAGGAATTTAAGGCAATCGTTAAAAACTACAATGCTCAATTATATGGCAACAAATATGGCAATCTAGGTGATATGGATGATTACTTACAAAAATATAAAATGCCTAGACTACAAGAGGAAGAAATAAATTACCTAAACAACCCCATATCAGAAAAAGGAATTGAACAAGCCATCAAAGAACTCCCTAAGAAAAAATCCCCTGGTCCAGATGGATTCACAAATGAATTCTATCAAACATTCAAAGAACAACTATTCCCAATATTAAACAAACTATTTGACAGCATAAGCCAAGAAGGAGTTCTACTAAATTCATTTTACAACACAAACATGGTATTGATCCCAAAGCCAGGCAGGTCAAAAACAGAGAAAGAAAACTATAGACCAATCTCCCTAATGAATATAGATGTGTGAACCTTAAAAAATTCTCAGACCCTACTTCATAAGGTTAGGATTGTGAACCTTAAAAATTTCCCAGTCCCTTCGTGGTTGCCATAAACTGAAATAATTAAAATAGTTGAGGTCATAAACTGTAGTGATTAAAATGGTGGAAGAATTAAATTGTTGTAGATAAAAGAGTGGATGAGTAAAGTGTGACCCCAGAAAATATGTTTTCACTACAGTATCTTGATTCAAATCAAATATAAGGTAGTCGCCAGGGAAATATTCCCAATTATGAATATACCCAAGTCAACTGGGTTTTATAGATAATTTAATTAATACAAATGTGGAATTAAAGAAAAAGGAGAGATTGAGAGAAAAGTGGAATAATGAGAAAAGGATAGGCTGGCCTAGGGCAGCCCTGGCCAACCCATGCGTAAGCCCTAAAAGAAAGATCAGTCAGTCCTCAATCACTCACCACAAAATCTCTCCAAGCAAGGATTCTAGTGACACCAGGACAGCTTCATCTTAGTTGCCTCCACCAGCTCAATCCTGAATCTCAATGTCTCAGAATGTCCCCGAGAGAGACCCTTCAATTCAGCCTTGGCCACCTGCCTCCTTCAATTCAGCCTTTCCCAGCTGACTGTCCTCAAGAGACTGTCTCAAGAGCCTCGCTTCAGAGCCTCCTTAGAGACTCTTCTCTTTAGGAGACTGTCAACTCCTTATATAAGGAATTTTCTCCTATGTCACCTCCCCTAAATTCTTATATCTACCAATCACAGTAGACGGTTTTCAAAGGACAGTCCATTCTTAGTTTATACCTGAGTAGACTAATCTTTTGAGTAATTCACACCTGAGTAGACTAGAATCTCTGAGTAAGTTTTCACCTCTTTGCTCCTTATAAGTTCACAAGTTGCCTGACCTTTATAGGTACTTAGCACCCTTTTGTATTATATCCAAAAATAGGCATGGCTTAAAGAACTTTGTCTTACTATAAGTATGGGTTTAAGTACTTTTCATTGTTCAGCAAAGAGTTTCTTCTTCATCTTCCCCTAGGGCAGACTTAAGTAGGGGTGGAGTAGAGGTCTCACATTCCTGATCTAAGTACCTTTACTGCCTAAATGGGGAATGGTCTCAATGGGGAATGGTCTTAACCCAACCTTATGAAGTAGGATCTGAGAATTTTTTAAGGTTCACAGATGCAAAAATCTTAAATAGGATACTAGCAAAAAGACTCCAGAAAGTCATCACGAGGGTCACCTACTATGACCAGGCAGGATTCATACCAGGAATGCAAGGATAGTTCAATATTAGGAAATCCATCCACATAATTGACCATATTAAGAAGCAAACTGACAAAAATCACATGATTATCTCAATAGATGCAGAAAAAGCCTTTGATAAAATACAACACCCATTCCTATTGAAAACACTAGAAAGTATAGAAATAGAAGGGCCTTTCCTAAAAATAATAAACAGTATATATCTAAAACCATCAGCCAACATCATCTGCGATTGGGATAAACTAGAAGCCTTCCTAATAAGATCAGGAGTAAAACAAGGATGCCCATTATCACCTTTATTATTTAATATTGTACTAGAAACACTAGCAGTAGCAATTAGAGAAGAAAAAGAAATTGAAGTTATTAAAATTGGCAATGAGGAGACCAAGCTGTCACTCTTTGCGGATGATATGATGGTTTACTTAAAGAATCCTAGAGAATAAACCAAAAAGTTACTCGAAATAATCAACAACTTTAGCAAAGTTGCAGGATACAAAATAAAACCGCATAAGTCATCAGCATTTCTATATATCTCTAACCCATTTCAGCAGCAAGAATTAGAAAGAGAAATACAATTTAAAATCACCCTAGACAATATAAAATACTTAGGAATCTATCTGCTGAGACAAACACAGGAACTATATGAACACAACTACAAAACAATTTCCACACAGTTAAAACTAGATCTAAACAATTGGAAAAACATTGATTGCTCATGGGTAGGATGAGCTAACATAATAAAAATGACAATCCTAAGCAAATTAATTTACTTATTTAGTGCCATACCTATTGAACTACCAAAAATCTTTTTTACTGAATTAAAAAAAAAACATAACAAAGTTCATTTGGATGAACAAAAGATCAAGGATATCCAGGGAAATCACGAAAAAAAAAATGTAAAGGAAGGAGGACTTGCAGTCTGAGATCTCAAACTATACTCTACAGCAGTGGTTATCAAAACAATTTGGTACTGGCAAAGAGACAGAAAAGAGGATCAGTGGAATAGACTTGATGTAAATGATCTCAGCAAGAGGGTTTATGAGAAACCCAAAGACCCCAGCTTCGGGGACAAAAATCCATTATTTGATAAAAACTGCTGGGAAATTTGGAAGACACTGTGGGAGAGAGTAGGTTTGGATCAACACCTCATACCCTACACCAAGATAAATTCAGAATGGATGAATGACTTGAACATAAAGAAGAAAACTATAAGTAAATTAGGTGAACACAGAATAGTAAACTTTTCAGACCTTTGGGAAGGGAAAGATTTTAAAACCAAGCAAGACTTAGAAAGAGTCACAAAGTGTAAAATAAATAATTTTGACTACATCAAATTAAAAAGTTTTTGTACAAACAAAACCAATGTAACTAAAATCAGAAGGGAAGCAACAAATTGGGAAACAATCTTCATAAAAACCTCTGACAAAGGTTTAATTACTCAAATTTACAAAGAGCTAAATCAATTGTACAAAAAATCAAGCCATTCTCCAATTGATTAATGGGCAAGGGACATGAACAGGCAGTTTTCAGCCAAAGAAATCAAAACTATTAATAAGCACATGAAAAAGTGTTCTACATCTCTTATAATCAGAGAGATGCAAATCAAAACAACTCTGAGGTATCACCTCACACCTAGCAGATTGGCTAGCATGACAGCTATGGAAAGTAATAAATGCTGGAGGGGATGTGGCAAAGTTGGGACATTAATTCATTGCTGGTGGAGTTGTGAATTGATCCAACCATTCTGGAGGGCAATTTGGAACTATGCCAAAGGGCAATAAAAGACTACTTGCCCTTTGATCCAGCCATAGCACTGCTGGATTTGTACCCCAAAGAGATAATAAGGAAAAAGACTTGTAGAAGAATATTCATAGCTGCACTCTTTGTGGTGGCCAAAAATTGGAAAATGAGGGGATGCCCTTCAATTGGGGAATGGCTGAACAAATTGTGGTATATGTTGGTGATGGAATACTATTGTGCTCAAAGGAATAATAAAGTGGAAGAATTCCATGGGACCTGGAACAACCTCCAGGAATTGATCTAGAGTGATAGGAGCAGAACCAGGAAAACATTGTACACAGAGAATGATACACTGTGGTACAATCGAAGGTAATGGACTCCTCCATTAGTGTCAATGCAATGTCCCTGAACAATCTGCAGGGATCTAAAAAACACTATCCACAACTAAAAACACTGATGAAAAGCAACTGCTTGACTACAGGGGCTGAGGGGATAAGACTGAGGAGAGACTCTAAATGAACACTCTAATGCAAATACCAACAACATGGAAATGGGTTCAAATCAAGGACCCATGTGATACCCAGTGGAATTGCGTGTCGACTAAGGGGGGGGGGTTTAGGGGGGGAGGAAAAGAAAATGATCTTTGTTTCCAATGAATAATGTTTGGAAATGACCAAATAAAATAATGTTTAAAAAAAAAAGTTAACTACTTCCTCCTTGTTTGTAGTCTTCTTACATATTCCAATTATGTAAGAAAGTAGTCCTACCACACCCCTATCCAACCTAATATATTACCCCCACCCTTTTCTTTTGAGATAAACAAAACTACTCTTAAGTTATGGTGTTCAATTATCTCTTTGCCATTAATAACTATATGGACCTGATCATTTAGACTCAATACTTCCTGGGACTATTCCAGATTCTGTCACTCCTTCATTTATTTTGCTTTAGTTTTTCTCTTTTAGTTTTCATCTCACTATCTCATATATTAATGCTTATTTTATGTGACTTCTTGAATGCTGGAGGTCAGAGCTGACCAATAGCAACCTTATAGTGATTTCAGCAATGAAAGATTTCCTAAAAAAACCTTAAAGACCTTAAGGAATGTAGTGTGGTAGGGGCACTATCCTAACCCTTTCCCTCTACTCCCAATTCCTCAAGTAAATCAGGACAGTTTTTCCTTAAAAGGTATTGAAACATGTCTAAAGAATTGGCTGGCTTTCTTATCAACTGAGTACAAAGTAACTGTGAGTGACCCTTTCTTGGCTAGTAATTCAGGCAAGGAAGATTCTCTAAGCTAAACCATCAAGATGTCCTTAATACCTATACTTGTTGAATATACTTTGCCTGCTGTGATTTTCTCTTCTCATTAACCACCGAATAACCTAAAAGTGTTTCATTTTATTCTAGTATCTAACCTAAATTACTAGGGAACTGGTCTGTATAAGGTCCAAGCAAGACTGTCCCATTAGAACATAGTCTTCATCCTTTTGAGGTTCCTTCCAATGATTCAAATATATTTACCATTATTATGTTTCTCTTGAGCTCTGCATTTGAATTTCAAAGTTTCTACACTCCTCTAGTCTTTTCATTATGAATGCTTAGAAATCTATTTCATTAAAAATTTATTTTTTCCCAGTAGGCTTATACTCAATTTAATATAATAATATAATAGTAAACATCGTAATTCTAAAGCAGTTTTTCTTTAAAATAACATATATTAAGTCTGCTACTACTTTATTGTGGTATCTGTGAAGTCTTGTGTAATTCTTAGTATCTAAAGATTTTTGGTGGTTATTTTTTTTTAATTTGACGTGGAAATCCTTGTTCTGGATATCATGTTCCCAAGACTATCATCACCATTTTCTTCTTCATTATCCTCTTCATCATCTCTTCTTACCTTCCCCTCTCCTTCCCCCTCCTCCTTTGGATTTTGGGCAATTTTCATTCATGATCTAAAGTATATCCATACTTTTTTTCAGTTTTCAGGATCTTTGATGCTTTCAACATCACATATTTTTATATGATATGCTTTCTTTTACTTTTTTTCAGTCTTTTGATTTGTAGTTTTTCTTGCCTAATGGAATAAATAACTTTTGTTGGGGCCATTCTAATTTTCAAGGACTTGGCTATTTGATTTAGACTTTGTATCTCTTGCATTAAGCTCTTAATTCTCCTAAATATTTCCTCTAGAACTCTGATTTTATTTATAATATGATTTATAAACTATTGCCCATTCTTGCAGGAATTCAAATTGATCTTGTGCCAAGTTATGTTTTCTTAGAGGTTTTGTAAATGTGCAGTTATTTTGTTCTTCTGGGATGTCTTCAGAATCCATGGCTCCGTAACAGTTCTTTACTGTGAAAGTCTTTTTTGTTTACTCTTTTTTTCCAGCCTTATTTCTTGAATTGACTTCTTTATTTTCACTAACCTTTAACTAAATTGGTTGTTGGGACTCTATGTTAGGCTAGGCTCAGTGAATTTAGAGGATGGAATTTTGGAGGCTTTGTTTGATCTTGATGTGTATTCTCTGGTATCCTTCTGTTGCTTTCTCTAGGCATAAAGTGTTTGTTCTTCAAGAATCTCTGGGGCAACTCTTACCAGGATGTACAAACTTTCAGCATGCCCAAAGCTATCTGTCCAGGATGATGTCTAATTTATTCCCTAAAGGTCAGTTGTGCTAGCTCTGAACCCTGGTTGAGGAAAGGACAATCAAAGGCTTACTCCTGGTTGAAGCTCAGTTTTGTGAACAATACAAGTATTATTGAGTCAGCTAACTCAAAGGCTTCACAAATTCAGATTGAAAAAACTGAAAGTTTTCCTGAGGTTTCAGCAGCCTGTCTTGATTACTCAGCTTAGGTCTATAGGCTGAATCTGAGAACTTGCTCTAGAATAAGTGATAAAACTACTTTCTTGTTCTCATTCATAATTTTTGGCCCTAACCATTCTGGATCTTTGACCTTATTCATTTCACTGGTAAACAATCACAGGCTCCAAAATCAGTTCATGACTAATTTTTGATCCCATGCCAGAATCAAATCAAATAACTTTGTTATTTTAACGAAGTTGCCAGAATACTCCTTACCCTATATGAAACTCAGATCCCAAATCTTCAACCATTCCTTATCATGGTGCACAGTTATAAGATCCAAGCTGTTATTATAGTTCCTTGAACTGAACTGGATTAAGAAGGGCACTTTGTACACAGTTAAGGTCACAAATACATTACAGGCCCCAGCCTTAATTCAAAATCGATCTGCAACCCTGTTCCGAAGTCAGAGATACATAGATGCCAACTCTTTTTTGTTCTCTATAATGGATCCATGAGTAAGTACTCTTTGCCCTGGTAAGTCATCCCTGGTTTCAGTCTACTCCTAATAAAAGGTTCTGTGTAAGCCTTCCTGGTTAGACCTCAAATAATATTAAAGAAAACACTTGAGTATATGAACAAGGCAGATTTCAGAAGAAGAAATCAAAGTAATCAGTAACCATATAAAAATTGTTCTAAATCACTGCTAATTAGAGAAGTGCACATTAAAATAACTGAGATATTGCCCCACACTTTTCTGGAGAGAATGTGGAAAAATTGAGACACTAATGCACTATTGGTGCAATTATAAACTAGCCCAACCATTTGAGAGAA
The DNA here is from genome assembly GCF_027887165.1 of Monodelphis domestica. Classification (NCBI taxonomy): domain Eukaryota; kingdom Metazoa; phylum Chordata; class Mammalia; order Didelphimorphia; family Didelphidae; genus Monodelphis; species Monodelphis domestica. The sequence goes on from NC_077227.1 coordinate 287,473,197, forward strand.
CAATTTGGAGCTACAGCAAAAGAACTGCAAAACTGGGTTGGTCCTTTGTCCCAGTAATAACACCACTAGATCTTTGTCCCAAAGGGAAGAGGATCCATTTGTGAAAAATATATTTATACCATCTCTTTTTGTGGTGACAAAGAATTGGTCATTGGGAGGGGATGCCTATCAACTGAGGGATGGCTGAACAAGTTATGGTTTATGATTATGATGGAATACTATAATTCTATAAGAAATGACATGCAATGATTTCCATAATGTGTGGGATGAAATAGAACAACCACCTGCCCAAATTATACTTACCAACCAGGATTCAGAGAGTAGTTAGTAGAAAATGCAGTCTTTATTCTTACTCATGAGTAAAAGGGCAGGCCCTAATGGCGATGCTCAATGCGTTATACAGATAAAAGCATTTTATCGATCCTGGTGCAAAGCCCCCTCTGTCTCATACCACATGGTCTGGGGGTAGAACTTACAATCTAGGTGTAAAAATCTAGGCACTCTGAAAACAAGAAGTTATCCAACATGAATCTCAACACAAGTTTCACCAGGCAAGGGAGGGTGGGGGTTTATGGAGAGGCAGCTATGTACTCAAGAGCTGCTCTTCTGACTCCTAAAGGTCAGGGGAGATAAGGAGGTAGGATAGTCTAATGGTCTGCTTTCTTTGAGAGAAAAGATCTCTAACTCACTGGGCCTATGGCAATAACTGAATGTCCTTAAAAAGTTGTTTTTAAACCCAAAGCATGTGGGGTCTGCAATGGGATCCCACCCTGAGAAGAACAAATTAAGTCTTTTCTCGCCACACATATACAAACTGAAAAGAACTCCATGAACTGATGCAGAGTAAAATGAGCAGAACCAGAACACTGTAAACAGAAACTGAAACACCGTAGTACAGTCAAATGTAATAGACTTTGCTACTAAAGCAATGCAATGATCCAGGACAATTCCAAGGGACTTATTAGAAAGAATGCTATCCACATCAAGAGAAAGAACTGTGGGAGTAGAAACACAGAAGGAAAACATGATTTATCATTTGCTTATGTGGGTAAAGGAGATGGGGTTTGGGTTTTGGTTTTTTTGTTGTTGTTGTTGTTGTTTTTTTAAAAACCCTTACCTTCAATCTTGGAGTCAATACTGTGTATTGGCTCCAAGGCAGAAGAGTGGTAAGGCCTAGGCAATGGGGGTCAAGTGACTTGCCCAGGACCACACAGCTGGGAAGTGTCTGAGGCCAGATTTGAACCTAGGACCTCCCATCTCTAGGCCTGACTCTCAATCCACTGAGCCACCTAGTTGCCCCCTGGCGTTTGCGTTTTTAAAAGATTACTCTATTATAAAAATTAATAATATGGAAATAGGTATTGAGTGATAATACATGTATAACTCAGTGGAATTACCTGTTGGCTCCAGGAGGGGGGAGAGAAAGAACATGAATCATGAAACCATGGAAAAATGCTTTAAAATAAGTAAATAAACAATTAAAAAAAAAGAAATTATAAACAGGATTGTTTCAGAAAAAACTGAGAAGTCTTAAACTGATACAAAGTGAAATGAGCAGAACCAGAACACTGAACATAGTAACAATAATAATGTAAGGGTGATCAACTGTTAAAGACTCAGCTACTCTAAGATAATGATCCAAAAAAATTCCAAAGGACCCATAATGGAAAATGCTATCCAGAAAGAGAACTGATGAACTCTGAATGCAGATTGAAGCATGCTTTTTTAACTTTCTTTATTTTGTTTTATTTTTTTTGCTTTCCTTTGTAATATGGCTAAAATGAAAATGTTTTGCATGACTTCTGTGGAGAAGAGAGAAATTGCAAGACATGCATCAAGAAAAGAAGCTGGATATTGATCAGCTGTCAATCAAAGGAAAATTCCATTTGGAATGTTACAGGGAAAAGCAGTTTAGAGCCAAGTCAACGATGACTGATTTTCTGGGACTTGGCTGAGGGCTTTTAGCTGATGGTGGTTATTTTGAAGGAAGAAGCTGGGTTTATCTCTGGGACTTGGGATAATCAAGTTGGAGGTGCCCTGGCTGATTTGAAGGAAGAAGAGGAAGAACAATAGTTCATATATCTCTCTCTGACTAGCTCTTTTCATGGTAATGACTTAATTGCCATTTCTCTCAATATCCTCCAACCAAAGGCTCCCTGTAGATAATAGGGAAAACCCAACCCTCTTACTCTTACCTTTCCTGTTTTCCCCAATAAACCCTTAATTGAGATAAAGAAGAGAAAAGAGTATTTCCTCTGAAACATCATAGTTCACCCTAAGTGACTTAGAAGCTAAGAAGAAGGGGCAAGGGGAAACAAGGGAAAAAGAGGGGAGGAAGGGAAGTATAAAAGGAAGGAGGGTAGGCAAAGGAAGATAACTACCTAATCTACTAGTTATCTAGTATCCATCAAATATACCCTCCAATATCATCTATTATATTTCACATGTATAACTGATAACAAATTGCTTGTCTTCTCAAGAAGGGGGGGGGCAAGGTAGAAGGGAGAGAATTAGGAAATCAAAAAAATTTTAAATGATTATCATTTTTAACATGTAATTGGGAAATATTTAACAAAATAAATAAAAATGACTTTAAAATAACAATCTGCTTTATCACTGTAACCTAAATGGCAGAGTGCCTTTCTATCTGCCTTATAGCTAAAACCCCCCCTTTGTGTGTTATCTTTCCCTAATTCCTTGAAAGTAGGAAATGTCTTACATTCTATTTTTATCACAAGCACTTAGCATATTGAATTGTACAAAGTAAGTACTTTTTTTTTACCTCACTCAAAGACACATCAAAACAAATTATATAAGTATTTAATGTGTTGAACTGATTTGTTAAATGTGAGTTTAAAAAAACACAACAGTGTGCTTGAATTAAGTTGGTAACATGTATAATAAAATAATGCAAATTTCTAGCACAAGATCTGCTTAAAATAGCAGATAATGTTCTTTCCACACCTTCCTAAAAATGACTTCGTATTTATTTTGTATAAACTCACTTGTGTACATTTCTGCCCAATAGAAAGCAACCTCCTTGAGGGCAGGAGTTGTTTCTTTTTATCCTTTGATCTCTATACTTTTTATCCTTTGATCTATACACATTAGAGATGTTAAATAAATTTTACTTAATTGAATTTAATAGTGATAGAACAAAGCAAATTTAAGAGGTTTTAAAATATCTTTACTTGACACCTCCAGAATTGAAATAAGTCAAAATTTAGTCTCATTTAAATTGTCATCTTCACATGTAGAGTAGCATATTATGGGTTAAAATAGTGTGAATAAAACTATTCTCAATATTACATATTATTATAAATGCTTTTAAATTGCTTCATATACATAACAAAATATACAATTCTAACTCAATATTTCCCCATTTTTCTTAATACAAGCATAATTTATATATGTGTGTATATATGTACACATACATACTTATTTAACAGAGAATACATAAACTTTTTTTTAAGTCCAATATCAACCTAAATATAATTGGCAAATAAAAAATTCTTAAAACTAATTACTTATGTTAATCATGTTTTATAAGTATAATCATTGTATGTATGTGTGAAAATACACATTTTCAATGATATTAAAATGTAATTTCATAAATCATTACTATAAGGTTATCCCATCCATATTAGCTATAGAGAAAACCCCAGATCTTCTTTTATATGTCTCTCTCAGTTCTACTTTAAAAGCATCTTTAGATTCTGAACACATCAAAATAAAAGAATCACTAGTCAGATACTAAGTGGGATTCACTGAAACACAATGTTAGTTCTAATGGGTGGATGATTGTGTTTGGTCTTTTGAAACTTTGAAGTATAGGTAAGTCTTGATCACACAAATTAATAAATCCTAAAGCTGGAGTTAACAATAACCATTACACCCAAATTCTGCAGCTTAGCCCAGCCAATTTTTCAAAAGGTCAGGTTGTGAACTGGAGAAGATCAGGGAGGTCCACCGCATAGCTTTGTTGCCAGGCATCTCTCGTCTGGATTGTTGCAGGCATTTATTAGTATTCGTCAGCAGACTCAACAAAGCAAACAAGAAATTCAAGGACGAATAATAAAATGAAATGCTGCTATATAACCCTTTGTCATTCAGCAAATATGGGACTTTTTAGCTACATTGTTCCTAAACCTGGGTTACTACTTTAATTTTTCTCCACAGTGCTGACTGAATGAGTATGCATATGTGTTAAATGCAGAACTCCCCTAACAACTGCAGGACTGCCATTTAATCTGTTGGTGGATGGACCATTTCCTGTGGGAACCCTAGCTATGATTTCAAGACCCACCAAATAAATCTCAGATTAAGATTCCAAATGAAACCTGCCTTTGGAAGATAAAAAAATGTCAAGATGGCTATAGACAGTAAAATTATACATTATCTAGGTGTTGCATGATGACTCAGATGTCCTCTTTTTTTTGTTTACATATTCCCAGATATCACAACTACACAAAGTATTCATCAAATGTCACACTTTCATAATATTAGAGGCATCATTAAAACTGTTTGGCTAAGGACCTCAAAGTGTTTAAGCAGTAGCTCAAAAGTGTATTTGTGCAAAGTCAAAGAATAAATTTACATATCAGCAGCAGCTCATAAGGGATAGGTAAATATTCTGTTTATCACTCATAATTAAGGTTAGTTTAAATATAGGGCTTTGAGCTATCAATGCAGTCTGAAGAATTATTATATAATTTTTAAATTGAAAAATAGTTGTGTTTTATTCAAATTCACTCTTTCTCCATAAAATAATTGAATCAAAGGAAAGGTAAATTCTTTCATTTGTAGACTCAGTAAAATATTGCCCAGTGGCAAGTACATTTATAACTTTTTGAAATGTAAAAGTGTTTTAAAAATTTTAGGCAGATTAGCCTTAGAAAAGTAATTTTTAAAAATTAATTTTTCATTTTAGATGACTACTATTATTAAGGGGAAAAAAGGAAAAGATCACTTGTGGTAACAAGGGGCCAACAAAAAAAATTCATATAGAGCAAATGGTCTATTAAAGATGCAAGTGAACCTTCTGATGATAGTCTATTGCATTCGCTGGAGATCAAAGACTGCTTTTTTAATGAAATTTTTTTGTCATGTATTTGCTCATCTTACCTGTTCTAATGCAGCCCTGTCCTGATCTTAAGCTCCATACTAGTTGTTAATAAAACACAAGCAATGGTTTCTGAAAGGAAACAGTCATTTTTGTTATACTAATATGTTTTAAATTATAATTCTTCTGGAAAATGATAGGAAAAAGGAAGATTGACCACTATTTACTCCATTATGATGCTAACATTTAAAATATAATGGAGTACAATAAAAATGGGAAGTTTCAAATTGTAAAATTCTTCACTAATTTTACTTGGTAATCTTTTCTGTGATATACATCATACTAGGTATGTATCTAGTATGTACCAAATGCATATAAGTAATATACTTTATACTTTGTAAGTAGATCTATGTATAGATCTTTGTTCATCCTATGTATGCAAGTTGAAACATTTGTGCACACAAAAGAAATAAGCTCTGAACCCTTGAGTAGGAAGTATTTGTTTTGTTTTTCCAGTATAAAGTTAAGGTATTTTGGCCAGTTCAACAAAATTAATGTGATCTAATTGTCCTAAATAAGAACCAATGTTTCTGAATTTGGGAGAGGAGAGAAGAAAAGAAGAAAATTTGAAAATAACATATATGTAATCTTTATCATATCAGAAAATTTCTTCCCATTCATTTAATTCTAAAGATGCTATGAAAGATAGTACATGCAATGCATTAGAAAAATACTTCAAATAACTATGCTAGCTAACCAAGTAATAATAAACATAATAGTGGAAAAAATAATATTCATTTCTAAAAATTACAGACTTCCCTAAACAAAAATGCTCAATTTTAATCCAGTCTTAATATTAAAAAATCCAGCATACATTTTAATAATTTTATATGGACTTTTTCAAATAAAATAATGGCATTTATAAGGAAACACCAAAAAATCCTTCCAAACTGCAGATTAGAATGTTGGACTACAAAATAATATTTTTCACCCAATTTGCAATGTATGGGTTGCTCTGGTTTCTATTTAAGTCTACATTTCTTTTTCTTGAGCAAAATTCTAAATCAATAAAAAATATTTTTTGGAAATTATCATTCAAAAACATTACTTGGTACTCATAAACTACTTTAAGCAAAAAGACAATATGAATTCACTGAATTATATTGAAAAGTACTGATGCACTATTAAAAATTGTATAAAATTCACTTTTCAATGTTGATGCTTTACAAAAATTACAAAGTATGTAAAGTAGCAGACATACCTTGATTTAAAAATCTACTGTTTTGATTTTATTAGGAGTAGTACTATTAGTACAGGTCTCCCTCTAAAGGATACATGAATTTAGACATGGGGAAAAATTATATCTTTAAATATTTAAATATTTATTTTTCTTTCTATTACTATATATTATAGCTTGTGTATTTAAACATCTTACTTGGAAAGGAGGTCCACAGGTTTCATCAGATTGCCAAAGGGATTCATGACACACAAAAGTTAGAATTATTATGCTAGTATAATTTCAACTAGTAGAAGCATGGACTAAATTCCTTAGTAAACATGTAAGCCGACTTTTACTGATTCAAAGTTCTAAAATTTAAAAAACTCTAAAAATGAGTTTCCAAAAAACAATATGCTATATATATATATATATATATAATTTTGGAAGCACATATTTGAACACAATGTATGCTGGTTTAAATGTTATTTACATTAAAATTCTACTTTTCCTTATAAATTTTGTCCTATTAATTAACAGAAATTATTTACGACAGAAGGTATTCTTACAAAATAGTTTATTGTAAAATTTATATATTACAAAATTTAATCTTATTTGAAATGCAGATTCCTCTTGTTTTGATCAGTTTTTATATTTACAGGAAGTATAAAATCAGATATCCCCAAAAGCCAACTTGACTTAATAAATGTATTTAAAGTAATGGATTTCTTTTCCATAATGGACTATATCCTCAATCGTTTTTCAATTGGAGTTTGCACATTTCCTCTGGAAATGAATCACTCTTTTTTGGCCAGCTGCCAATGGTCCTGAACCACTCTCTCAAGTATTCTTAGATGGTAATGTGTGAGAAGCCACTATCACTCTATTAAACTAGGTCCTGTGGAGATAAACAGTAAATTTAATCAGCCCTAAGACATGTCTTTTTTAACCTCTCCTAAGGCACATGGATAATGAAATATAATCAAATTCATATTTGCCATAAAGTGCATATAAAATCTTCTAGGATACCATTAGTGTTGAGATTTTGAATTGTAATAGAAATTTCAATACTTACAAAAGTTTATTTTATCCTAAATGAATACCATTAGTTCTTTATGCTATCATGTATAATAAGTAAAATATGTGTTTTATCAAGTAATTATGAATTTTAAGGGTATTTTGGTTTTATGTATATGATCATATGAAGCAGTCTCTCTATAGAATTGAACTAAACTAATGGAAATCATTTCTATTAATATGTTTAAGTCTTTCAGGGATGGCTATTATTCTACTTATCACATCTATTCTTATTTTCATGTTTTATTTTCCCAGGAGTTTTAAATAAGAAATTTACTATTAAATGCTATGTTCTGAAGAATTAAAATCATAATACATTATCAATTCCATAAGTGGAATAAAATATATCATTAAAGAAGTATATTGAAAAAAGAGGAAACGGACCTATAGTCAAAATGAGGAATAATGGGCACATAAACTCCAGCAGCACGATGAGTGGAGCCCTTTGGAGGGCTTATAGGAAGATGTGTATGACAGTCACATAAAATGAGAAGGCCTAAAGAGATTTCTATCACTGGATGGAATACCCAAAGCTGAGAAAAATTGCAGATCCATTGAAACAAACTTTGTAAAACAGTTGTGGCTTCTTTAAAGAGAGAATGCTATCACTATGAAAAGCAATAAGTAATTTCAACTTTTACTTTAAGAGATAATTTCACTCAGCAGATGCAAGTTAATCTAGGTATTTCTTTCAATATAATCACAAGGCAGTAATTTATTTTCTGTAACAATTTAGACACACAAAATTATGACTACTTTTTCCCTTTAGGCAAACTTTAGCCTGGAAAGCTATTTTCAATGTCATTCTTCCTACTTCTCCAGTCAGATTCAAAAATATAAGGCATTAATTATTTTTCTAGGGAGTTCATTATACACATACCACATATTAGGTTCAAAACCTATTCTTTAGACAATCTAGTCTATGACAATTCAAATGTGATTAATGGAAGAAAAGCATTACAGATTGTGAAGTAAAGACAAAAAGACCAAATTAAACATATTTTCAATAATATTTAATATAATGAAACAATACAACTCTATATAAATACATTATGAAATATTAAGAGCCAAAAATTTTAAAGAAATTCAAGAAATTGAAATGTACAATCTTAAGCTAAGCTTTGAAGAACTCAATCAATATTATTTTGTTAAAGACAGGAAATATTTAGTTGATAACAGACTTAACTAAACTTTTGTTTTGGTTAGTCACAATTATACAGTTAGCCTTTTTAACCTTTCTTAGTATGTACTGACCCCCTAAAGGTTTTAAATTTTAATAAATTAAATATTTTTGAAATACCTTAAATTAGAAAAATAGTATATGACCTCACTATCAACTTCCAAAAATACAAATTCACTCAATATGAGAGATGCCTATTGAAAAAGTATGTTAGCAATTTCCATAGGACTGTAAAATGATGACCGTTAAAACATTTAGTGAAACATCAGAACTTTTTTTCAATTTGTGGTTTAAAAAAAAAAAATTTTAAAATTCAGAAAAGCCATAGATATGTGGATCTCTGATGACACTTTCCTTCCTTCCAGTTTATACATTTATAAAATGTATTTTTAAGCAATATCTTATATTCTTTTTGGTTCAAAAATATTTCTTTCATGTCTTCTGAGGGTTGAACTTGTGAAATGATACTCCTTTTTATCATTTATAATTGATTTTATAAGACAACTATGTTATATCCATTGAAGTTTTTTGGTCAGCTTAATTAAAAAAAATAAATTAGCAGAAAGTACTCTAGTAAACATTCACACTGGACAAATCTTTAAAACAGTGTTATGTATGAGGAAAAGTTGCCTGACCACTGTTGGGCCAACTTGTTGGAAAGAAGTTCTAGATAGCAAAAGTTTCACAGTATAATACTATAGAAGGAACCATTTAAAAAAAAATCATGGAAATATTTATTATCCTTTGTATATATTCTCTTTTTTTAAAAAATATTATGTTGTCCCTCAAATCCTAGTTTCTCCATGCAACAATGTAAAATGAATACTATCTCCCAATCACATCTCTCTCTCTCTCTCTCTCTCTCTCTCTCTCTCTCTCTCTCTCTCTCTCTCACTTTTTCTCATATGAGAAAGAACAAATATATTCCACAATCCTTGCACAAGCACAACACCTGGGGTTACATATTAATACCTTAAAAGTTCTTACCTTTTGACCAATTCTCCATTTGTACTTCTGAACTTGTTTGATCTGGCACAGTCACTGATTGTTCCTCCAAGATTTTAAAGCTAAAGTAAAGCCAAGTCTAGATAAATAAACTTAAAACAATATATCAGAACAAGCCTATTCCTTAGCTTTGCTTAACACAGAATTTATAAGATGAATGGTTTTTATAAATTTATTTTAATTAAGGCAGTAACCTGGTTATTTTTATATTTGATGCTAAATAGTATTTCTCAGAAAAAAAGGTTATTTTCTTTACCATTAGTTATAATCGTTCAGTTTTGTAATGAACTCATTACCTTAGTTGAAATATAAGCTTTAATTTACTTTATTATTTAGTTGATTTTTAGAAATCAGGACTTCAAATTTATGAAACATTCCTCTTTTAAATCTTTATGGATATATGGATTATTAGAAGTATTTTAAGGTTATTTCATAATTATTTTAAAATTTTAGAAAAATAAAAAAATTTCACACATCAAATGTTTTAACATAACTTTTGAACTTCAAACTATATTTTTAATAACGTTGCATGATCGTGGCAATAATACAGAATGGAAATGGAAAATACTAATAAGTAAAAACTCAGTAATGTATCTAGTATTACACATTATAAACACTACTGTTTTTCATTTTATCCAAACTAAAAATTATTCATCTAGTGCCTTATTAAAAACTTTCCAAGAAAAAGTGTGTCACATATGTTCAATACTTGAGTGAATATTAATAGATAACTAGTGAATGAAAATCAAAACAATTTTTTCTCCATAGTCATTTTAATGGTGTTAAAAAGTTTAATGTCAACCCATGTTTACGTTTAAATCATATTATTCCAGGGTGGCAAAGAATCATCTATTAAATGTTACTTTTATAATTCTAGCCATATAAACAACCTAACCATCCACATTACTATAGAAAAACATGAACAGTCTTATATTTCTAAACTTCTGATCTTGAAAAAACTGAAGATTATTTATAAGACTTCTCTAAGACCCCATTTATCGTAAATATACAGCAATTATCTCTTGCACTTTTAAAAATATATGTAAAGATGATAAAAGCTATTTTTTAAATGTTTTAGCTTTTTAATAGAGAAAAAATGGCAGTTACCTCATATACCGTATACAGAGTTCTTTACAAAAGTCCTCAAATGAAGCTGTAATCTTTTCCTTTTCTAATTCTCTGTAACCGTGTTGATTTGGAGGTGCAATCTTTTTCTAAGTTCCACATTTACTTTTGGATTAGCTGAAAATATATAAGGTTATTAATATCAAAGAAATGTTTCAGTCAATGAAGCCATTTCTCTACATATTGCCCAAAAGGTTAATAATAATTGGACTCTTTTAATAATAGATTCATATAGCAAGACAAGAAGAAAACACAGTATTTAATAACCTCTGGAGTATTTAAAAACATGTCTTAGAGGCTTTAATGTGCGAGTAATATACTATTTAAAACCATAATTTTATCCTTCTACAATATACAGTCATTATTCCTTGCCATTTACCCAGCTAATGAATGCCAGCAATTAGTAAAATGTAATCCCATTGCACAATCATTTTAATGCTTTTAGCACTCAGAAAAGTAAACACCAAATTAATACTGCTCAAGCCATATCAGATCCTTGTTGGAAGCGAGCAATTATAGTTCAGCTCCTCAGGTGTAATTAAATGATTGGAATGATTTAGTTCCATAAATGCAAGTTAATTCATAAGCAAGCAACAAATATACTGGGAGTAATTACAAGAAACACTGACAGTGTAAGCAGGGCATGTTCTTTTACAGTATGTACCTGGCAAAGGAAAATGCTGCCCTCTCCTGGACATATTAGTGAATGTCATTGAACCAAAAAATACTACTTGTGGAGCCATCACCCCCAATATGGAGGTGTGAGTAGAACCTTAATATAATATGCTTAATATACAAAGGCACATAGCTTTATTAAAGTCGTGTAGAACTTTCCAAGGTGCAGCCAAAAAAAGCTGTTTAATACTGAATATAAAGCTATGTATTAAAATATTTTGCAATTCTTCAATTCCAAAGCAATACATGGTAGTCAATTTTTATGACTGCTCTTAAAACAGAATGGACTATCTGTGAGACTGAAAAGCAACTGAAAAGGAGAGATTTTTCAGGGAAATTCTTAATTCACTCAAGATTTTAATTTATGCTCAACTAGTTCTATAGTCATTAACACTGTTTTGATGTTAAACTCTATTCCTTCATAAGCTGGATTCAATTAATAACACAATTCAATTTAATTTTAAGAACAAAAAATGTACAATAGAAAATCATATCCAAAAAATCATAGACTATGAACTAGAGTCAATTTTATTAATAACTTTATATTCAAAATAATTTCTTATGCATTAGCCACAAATACCATTAGATAATAAAACACAGTCTGGAAATCTAGAAAGAAAATAAATCAATAGAAGAAATTATGGGTAATACATAGTTGGACACTCAAAAGTAACATACTTCCTATAAATAATTACATTATTATAAAATCAACCAGACAAGACTAGGGAATTCACATTCTAAACACATAAACACTGAAAACATAAAAAAATAAAAACAAACAATAATGCTACATTGAGATTTACTCTATGTAGGATTATCATTAATAACAATACTACCTCTGACTTGCCTCAGATGAGAAGGTACTTTCTAATAATACACATTCTTAGAACTACTGCTATAAATGTTTAGCTTTACTAGGATTTTCAGGGGCATCCAACTATTCTAATCTAATAATTTTTCTCATGCATAAACATAAATAAGCTTCATAATAGGTACTACACAAAACTGTAAAAATAAAATAGGTCAAATTACTTTAAAGTCCTGTCACTAAGTTAAAGCTCCTTTGATGTCAAAGGCTTATTTTCCTATTAAAATCTTGTACACTGTAAGTTAATTGCTTTTGGAAACTACTTATTATTCATGTAAAAATTAATGTGCCAATGTATCTAAATCCTTTTAAATGACCATTCATGCATCTTCCTACTTTTACTACAAATGAAATCTGTCAAATGATATCAATGCAAAATGGTCTTAAAGAAAAGTTCTATAAAAATTTTTCCCTGCTAACAAGATTTTCATATCCAACAAATTTACTTAAATTCCATTAATTTTTTAAGCTGCTTTTAATAAATTCACCAAATAAAAAATAGACTCCATAGTCTGTCATTTGTGTTCCAGCTGACTTGATGAATATTAATAACAGTGTTACCCTGATTAAATGGGCTTCGTATGAAATCCCTGTGAATCCTATAGCTCAGACATCTCATTTTTCCAACTCTTTATGAATTTGGATTTAGACATTAAACTGAAAAAAACTCTTTAAAAAGACTTAATGGCACATTTGCATATTCTTTAAAATACTTCTAATGATTCAAAAAACTAAAATGTATATGCATTATGTAAATACTATATTATTGTTGCATTCTTTAAGTAAACATATAAACATTAAAATATGTTTATTTTAAACATCAATGATTTCAAGAACAAAGAAATTTAAATCTATCATAAAATAAAAGACTGTCTGCCCTTATGTTAACCTTAAATAGTAAAGGATAAAAGCTTAAGTTTATACAACTTTTTAAATTGCTTTTCAAAAATAAAGAAAACTTATTTTTCTTATCCTTCTCAAAATAAAAGGGTATAATTCTAATTTAACATTAATTTAATGATTTAACAATATACACTTAATCACATGAATAAGATTTTAAAAATAAAATGCTGTTTAAAAATCAAAGTATAGAATAAACGTTAAAAGTGGTTGGGGTTTTCTACCACAAGAAAAAGAAAACATGTTTGAAAAATGTTTAAAGAAAAATTCACTTCTGTACTTATAAGATTTTCAAATATGAATACAAATCATTTTCTTAGATTAAACTTTCATTTCCCATAATCTTCAAATTAGTCTTAATTTGCAAAGAAAATAGTTGTTCAGATAAAAAATTAATCATGACTATTAGAAAACTATGAAAATTTCTTATTAAGGAAAAAAGCTAAATTCAGTCGACAAAAACAAATCTGAATATTTATTATTTTATCACACATGAACCCAAAATTATAAACACACAAAAAAATTCCTTTTTGTTCTTTTCTTGCTTCTGGAATACTGAAAAATTTTTTAGTAAGAAAGGACTAAAATCTCCCTTAATATTCCATACCTTTCCAATTAACCACTTGCTAATAATATATTCTCTTGAAAAAACTACTAATGTTCATTTTCAACAAACATTTAATTTGGTGGTTGAAATTCTTATGGTAATGTCAACCAGTTATTTTATATATAAATATATATATGTATATAAAACAGAGGAAATATCTTTTTGAACCTTTATAAAAGTGACATCATAGGCAAATTTTTTGGCTAATGGAGTTAAATAGCATTTTCTTCAGGTTTCTTTTTGGTTTAGTTATGTGAGTTTATGTATATTGGCTGCAAGAATATGAAAGTAGGAAAAGGGTTTGGGTCAGTTTCAGTACTGTATCTGTAACATAAAGTTGACTATAATATAAATAATCTGTATCTATATATACAGGAGATCCTAAAATCAAATTAAAATGATGTTCCCTAAATCCTGAGAAAGGTTAATAATTTTTTTCACTGAATTTTCTTCATTAAACCTGTATCACAAAAACACAACACTTATATTTTGCATGAGTAAAACTTCATTTTATATTGTTCCATTTCTGGATACAACTGTATAATCTACAGTTGATCAATGATTGTTGGACATTTTCAGGCCAAGATATACTTCCAAAAGACTAGTGTAGATAATGAACAAATCTCCTATTAAATTAGGAGAAATATAAAGGATGTATTAAATTGGCCTTTACACCCATTAAGTGAGCCTAAGGTTAGACCTACAAAGTAGGGGATAGAGTACAGAAGAATGCATTCTATAGGAGAGCTATCTGGTACTAGAAAGGAGAGAAAGCCTGTTTCCAGTTACTTTGCAATTTTAAAAAATATCACTTTGAGAAACAGTGCATTAATATGTTCTTGTCTGAGTAAGTTTCTATGACTACAACTTTAGTCTAGATAGCATGAAAATATATTTCTAGTAATACCTAAATTTAAAAATTATGAAAAATGCCTGGATTTCCAAAAATGAAAGTAGCTCAATATAAAAAAGATAGGAAGACTGTAACAGCTTTAAAATATCTTATAAGAACTTAAATATTAAAAGTCCAAATGTGAGCAAATTGTTCCTCTGTTTAGTAAGCAAATACTATTGAGTATTTTATCCAGGTCTTCCTGGTTTACTAATAGTTTATATGGCAATTGACTCTATTTTCCAGGAGTTTATAATCTGAAAAGTCTTTTGGAATCAATTTGTCTTGTGTCATACTTATAGCTACCAATGAACTGTATTAAACCCATTATTCAGCAAAAAAAGTTTGCCACTGCAAAAGATCAGACCTGGGGAAATTTTATAAATAGCTAATGTCAAAAATATATTACATTTACAGTTTAAAGATTTTTAGTTAACAATGATAGGCCCAAGGAGCATTTGGAATAATAAGAAGTCAATTATATATGTGTGCACAGACACACACATATATACATACACACAAATCTTTGGGGAGGGGGAAAGAAAGGAGAGACTACTGATAAGGAAGAAAAGCTTGAAAACTAAAGTATTTTCAGAGAGTAAATTAGATACCAGGATCTTCTAAAATATCCTGAAACGTTTTGCCCTAGGCCAAGCTAACCTAAATCACTTAATCTAGGAGGATACAATACATAAAAACAAAGTTAGCTTTTAGAATAGTTTCCCCAGGGAACAAACAGCCTGTTTTCTTAAGATTCAGTGTGGATGCCAAGTTCTGATGCAAGGGCACACTTCTTCAAACAAAGATTTACATTTCTACACAACCAATAAAAACTGTTGGCAAATCAAAAGTCCACAAGTGTTCAAAGCAAGTTAAATCAATCTATAAGGTCAATTGGTATGAACAGTATCTTCAATTAGAAAATGATTACCACATCTTTTTTTCTAAAATGTCTCCTTTAATGAAGCAACTCTCACAATACTTTTGTAAAACGAGTTTTCCTTAGGGCAAAAAAATCATTCAGTGTTTTTTTCCTACATTCTACTGTAAATAAATAATAGCATTAAATGTTTGTTAGAGTGAACAGGTCTTGACTATTCCAAGGAACTAGTTACTAATGATAGTAAACATACTATAAATTTTAAAAACTCAATTACATTCTTAAAGCACTTCATATTCTGTTAATTTTGTCATTTACTGAAAATAGTGTATACAACAAAAGTATCAAAAAAAAGTTTCCAGTCAAAATAATCAAATATGAATTTGATGCTAAGTACAATTAGAGATATTTCTGACTAATTAACCATACCCAAAGAGTGTGGTTTAAATGATCACTGCTAATTTAGATGGTGGCCTCTACTAGCATACTATGATTGGTTCTGAGCAATTGCTCTCAAAAGCAACTTTATCAATCATATTAACACATACAAAAGTGAAAAACTGGAAATTGTCAATTGTTTCAAAAGGATTTTTTAACTACTCAGAAAATTAATAAAAGAACCTAGATTAAATTAGAAGATGAAACTATTAATATATAAACTAAACACAAACTAAGGAAGTTAGTTATGATATCTCATGTTGTCTGAATTAAAAGTTTACAATATTGATTTGAAAGCCAAATCATCTATTAACTTTGAAACAAAAAAACAAAGAGACAGACTTGGGGGGGAAAAAAGACCAAATAATAAAAAAATAACCTGACCATAAAAAGCTACTGCCATGACAGAAGCTCAGGACAAAAACAGAAGACAATGATTTGAAATACCTACAAACAAATACTCAAAGAAAAAAAAGATTGCATACTATGCAGAAATACAACAAGAATTAAAAGAAAGGTTAGAGAAACTGATTGTTTTTTTTTTTACAGGTGGGGTAAAGGAATGAAAGCTGTGCCAGAAAATTAAAGTACTAGTAAAAACTAGGTTAATAAAAAATTGAAACTCCCTAAAAATGAGAATTGGTCAAGTGGAAGCTAATGACTTCACAGGACATAAAGAAACAATAAACAATAAAACAAAGTCAAAAGACTGAAAAATGAAAAATATGAACCATCTCATGAGAAAAAGAGACCTGAAAAATAGATTTAGGAGAAAGAATTTAAGAATAATTGGACTACCTTAAAGTCATGAACAAAAACAATTCTAAATATTATATTTCAAGAAATTATAAAGGAAAACTATCAGAGAGCTTAGAACCAGAGGGCAAAGTAGAAATTGTAAGAATCAACTAATCAAATTCTGAAAGAAATTCCAAAATTAAAATTTCTAGGAACAGAATTTCATGGTCAAACAGAAAATAACAAAGAAACAACTCAAAATAATACAGAATTATAATCAAGATCACAAAAGATTTAGCAACTACCAGAATAAAGGAGATGAAGATTTGCAATATGATATTGCAGAAGAAAAAGGAATGAGGATTACAACCAAAATAATTACCTAGCAAGACTGAGTATAATCCTTCAAAGGGGGGAAAATAGACATTTCATGAAACAGAGAACTTTCAGGTACTTCTGATGAAAAGATGAGTCAAACAGAAAATCTGGCATTTAAATACAAGACTTGAGGGAAGCATAAAAAGGTAAGAACGAGTGAGAAATCATCAGGTAATAAACTAAGTTAAACCATTTACGTACTTATATGGGACAATGATACACTAGAAACCCCTGAGGATTTTAGCATCATTAGAAAGGTTAGAGACAATTTACTAGACAGAGGACCTGAACATGATTCAATTATGTTGGAGAGTAGGGAGAAGGGATAGAAAGAATGAAATAAGGATTTAAGGGGGAAAGAACAATATTGGATTTGGAATTAAAACCTAGGTGTTTGTCCCAAATCCATTACTAAAGTAAAAAATCAGTACATCTTAGGCAAGTCTATTAATTTTCCTGGGCTTTGTTTGCCTTATCTATAAAATGAGGGGTTTGGGTTAAAAGTTCTATACGATTACTTTTAGGAGAAGTGGCAATTCATTTGACTTGACTTTAAGACCTGCCTCAGTACTAGCTCTGTGATTCCAGGAAAGTTCTTTCTCCTCTCGGGGCTTCAGATAACTATCTAAGACTAAGTTTCAGAGAAGCTGATCTACATTGGTAGAAAATGTTTCCTAAACTAACGCTTCCTACATTGGTGAAGAAAAAAAATCTAGTCCCCTTTTTCTACCTCAAAAAAGGTAATATTCCTGAAGCACTGTAAAAAATATAAACTCATTGTTTTGGCACTTGAATCCCTTTACAATCTGACTCCAGGCTATAATATGTCCAGAATTTTTATTATTACTTCCCTTCCTTAAACCTGTAGTTCTGTCAATCTGGCCTATGTCCTGGTCTCACATAGAACATTCCTCCTCCTCACATTTGCATAGCTAGAATGAGTTTTTGCATTATCTTTCCCTCTTAGAATTGCTAAGTCTTCTTAAGAACTCAACTAAAGTCTAACCCTTTTTCATGAGGCATTCTCTCAGATGCTTTAATTACTGAATATTAGTAATATTTTTTTAAATTGGTATGTAATTTGTTTCCTCTAATAGAATGTAAGCTCCTTGAATGACTGCTTCATTTTTTTATCCCCCATATCTAGCACAGTGTCTGATAGTAGCTGCTTTAAAATGATGATTAGTTATTAATAACTAAAGTTAAAATAGAGTTTTTAATTTTACACTGTAATTTTCATAAAATTTAAATGTATACTATGACATAACTCATTGCTCCTTTTGGAAAATATAGTAAAAGAAAAACAAGGAAAAGCATATAATTGAAGAATAACTAATTTTTAAATGTAAAAATTATGGGGGGAAAACTTCTAAATAACTTTTTAATAAAATGCTAAACTTTCTACCATGCCTGCCTTCAGTTTAAGAATTATATGAAGCACTTAGAAACCAAACTTATGACCAACAGGCAGGCAGCTAAGTGGCCCAATGGATAAAACGCTAGGCATAAAGTCAGGAAGACCTGAGTTCAAATCTAGATCCCAACACTCATGTAACTGTGGGAAAGTCACTTAACTTCTGTCTCCTCATCTGTAAAATGGCCTGATAATACCTCCTAGGATTGTTTTAAGGAAAAAATGAGATATTTTTAAGGTGCTTTGTAAATCTTAAAGCACTATATAAATGCTAACTATTTTTATTACCAATAATTCCCACTCCCATATAACAGGTGAGTTTTTCCTTCTTTTTTTTTAAAGATATTGAATCATTCAGCTCAAGCAACTCATAGTGCTCCCCATATATATCCTTGTTGAATATCCTCCCTCTGCTATGATTAAGTAAATATCCTTTTGTTAACTGTTGATTGACCAAAAAATCTCATTCCATCCCTATACCAGACAAATTATCAGAATACTGGCCTGAGTTATCCTTCATATTCCTCTGCTTAAGACATTCATATAATAGTCAGGAATTTAATAGTTTTCTTGGACAGAATACTTTATAATCTTTTCTTAAAATTAAAAAAAAATTAATGCTTGCCTTGTATTTTATAAATAACAATAAGTATAAGTTCCAAGACAAAAGAGAAGTAAGGGATAAGCAACTGGGGTTAAGTATCTTTACATAGGAAGTATCTGAGTTCAGATTTGAAACCACAACCTTCTGACTCCAGGCCTGGCTCTCTATCTACTGAGTCACCTATCTGCTCCTCTTAGAAATTTAATTTCCATAGTTATTTAAATCGATGTTATAGGAAGTGCTTTTGCACTTAGAGAAATCCATCTTAACGTCTTTATAGATATGAAAATTCTTTTAAATTCTTTAAATATTTTTGAAGGTCATGAGCAAAAAAAAAAAGGAAAAAGGAAAAAGGGTAATAGCCAGTTAGGTATTGTAAGAAATTAAAAGTTGAATGAATCAATCCATTTAAAGAGTCATTAGTGTCTTTATTCTAATATGTTAAGATTATTATAGAGCAGCAGTGTCAAATTCAAATAAAAATGAATCTCTAAAGGCTATGTGTTGACTTAGAAAACCATTAATTAAAAGTATCTGTTTTACTGTGTTTTATTTATTTTATTAAATATCCCTCAATTACATTTTAATCTAGTGTTACATAGCTGCTACTGGGGCATAAGTTTGACATCTCTATAGTAAAAAATAAAGTAGATAGGTTAAGATAACAAAAGACTTTCACCATTTAACTTATGACCCAGGCACAAATATTTTGGCCTAAATTATCCAGATACCTGAGTTGTATCAATTCTCTATTTCACTTGCCATAGTGAAACAAATCATTTGAAATCGGGTAATGAATTTGAGTTCTACTACTGAATGCAGAAAGACCCTCTTTCCTGAAGTTTTAATTTCCTAAAGTTTTAATTTCTGTGGTTTCAGATATTCTGAATATATTCAGTCAACCATAAAGCTCCATAAGTCCCCTTAGAGTTTCAGTTATCCTGACCACAAAGTGAAGGAGGTCTTTCTGGTTTCAGTCACCAGCTGTCAACCAAGAAGCATTTGAGATCTGCCTTTAGCAGCAGCCTGTCCTGCAGCTGTAGTCCTTTCTGCTTCCATTTCCACTTCTTTTTTTGATGGGAGGATAGGTCATGTGTGAGGAGATGACAGACAGGAGTGGGCGAAAAGAACACATATATCTCAGGTCAGAATTATTCACTTTTGCTACCATTGTAAGTCATTTGTGGTAGGTATCCCCTATGGATACATTTGTTTGCCCCAGGACATGATCTCTGAGCCAGAGTTTCCTCATCTAGAAAATAAAGGGCCTACATTAATCAGTAAGATATTTTTCATCTATAAAGTTTTGGCCCTATTTCCTACATAAAACTGAACTCTATTAATGCTTCAAAAAGTGCTAGAAAAAAGAATTAGAAAGAGTTACAAAATGCAAAATAAATAATCTGGATTACATCAAATTAAAAAGTTTTTGTACAAACAAAACCAATGTAACCAAAATCAGAAGGGGAGCAACAAATTGGGAAACAATCTTCATAAAAACCTCTGACAAAGGTTTAATTACTAAAATTCATAAAGAACTAAATCAATTGTACAAAAAATCAAGCCATTCTCCAATTGACAAATGGGCAAGGGACATGAACAGGCAATTCTCAGCCAAAGAAATCAAAACTATTAATAAGCACATGAAAAAGTGCTCTACATCTCTTATAATCAGAGAGATGCAAATCAAAACAACTCTGAGGTATCATCTCACACCTAGCAGATTGGCTAACATGACAGCTATGCAAAGTAATGAATGCTGGAGGGGATGTGGCAAAGTGGGGACATTAATTCATTGCTGGTGGAGTTGTGAATTGATCCAACCATTCTGGAGGGCAATTTGGAACTATGTCCAAAGGGCGATAAAAGACTGTCTGCCCTTTGACCCAGCCATAGCACTGCTGGGCTTGTACCCCAAAGAGATAATGGACAAAAAGACTTGTACAAAAATATTCATAGCTGCGCTCTTTGTGGTGGCCAAAAATTGGAAAATGAGGGGATGCCCTTCAATTGGGGAATGGCTGAACAAATTGTGGTATATGTTGGTGATGGAATACTATTGTGCTAAAAGGAATAATAAAGTGGAGGAATTCCATGTGAACTGGAACAACCTCCAGGAAGTGATGCAGAGCCAAAGGAGCAGAACCAGGAAAACATTATACACAGAGACTGATACATTGTGGTACAATCGAAGGTGATGGACTTCTCCATTAGTATCAATGCAATTATCCTGAACAACCTGCAGGGATATAAAAAAAAATACTACCCACAAGCAGAGGATAAACTGTGGGAGTAAAAACACCGCTGAAAAGCAACTGCTTGACTACAGGGTTGGAGGAGATAAGACTGAGGAGAGACTCTAAATGAACACTATAATGCAAACTCCAACAACAGGGAAATGGGTTCGAGTCAAGAACACATGTGATAACCAGTGGAATCATGCGTCGGCTATGGGAGAGGGAAAGGCGGTGGGGGGGGGGGGGGGGGGGGGGGAGGGGAGGGGAGGAAAAGAAAACGATCTTTGTTTCCAGTGAATAATGTATGAAAATGACCAAATAAAATAATATTTTAAAAAAAAGTGCTAGAAAAGATAAAGAGATTAAATTTAACAATTATTTATTAAGCACTTATGCTGGGCACTGTAAACAAAAAAAAGGAAATTCCCTTGAGAAGTTTACACTCAAGTGGAGCAGTTGGGTGGCTCAGTGGATTGAGAGCCATGTCTAGAGATGGGTGGTCCTGGGTTCAAATTTGGCTTCAGATACTTCCTAGCTATATGACCCTGGGCAAGTCAATTAACCACTCTTCTGCCTTGGAACTAATCATCATATTAATTCTAAGGTAGAAGGTAAGGGTTTAAAAAAAGAATTTTACACTCTCCTGAGAAAGAATACATACATAGTTAAATCAAGACAAATTAACTGGTAGAGGGAAAGAGCAATAACAGCAATCAGGAAAAGTCAGGAAAGGAATCCTATATGAAATGGCACCTGAGTGATGTGGAAAGAATTTAAAGATTTTAAGGGGAACAACTTGTGCAAACATACATATCTTGCAGTTGAAATACCAAAAGGAAGAGTCATGAATCCAATTTGTCTTGAAGGGAAAATGACTAAAGGAAAACAATGTGGAAAGTTGGATATGATAGAATGGAGACAGACAGTGAATGACTCTTTCAACTCCCAAATTGAGAGTTTTATATTTTGCTCCCAAACTGATAAGAAGTGACTAAAGATTTCTAAGTAGGGAAGAATAGTATGTGCCTCAGGAATATCACCTTGGCAGATGTTTTGAAGGATGGATTGGAGTGGAAAGAAACTAGAAACAGGGAGCTCAATTAAGAGGCTATCAATCTGTGAAAAAAAGAGATACGAAGGCCTGAAGGATGGTCATTGTATGAGCAGGGAGGAGATATAGAAGGGATGTTGTAGAGCTCAAATGAACAGTATTTAGCATATGATTAGATACTGATGAAAGAGACAATGAAAATCCAAGAATAATTATAACTCTGTAACTAGAACCTGAATGGTACTCTCAACAGAAAAAGAAATGCCTAAAAATGGGGATGAGTTGGGGGAAAGATAATAAACTCTGCTATTAGGATACAGGATACCTTGAGCTGAAATGCATATGGGACATCCAAATGGAAATGTTACAAAGATGCTCAGTGATTGCTTGTGGACTTTAAACTCAGGAGAGATATTATAGTTAGACACACATATATGAATTTGGGAGCTCTGATATCATGAAGAATGAAGAGGGTATAAAAGAAAGCTTTGAAAACATGAAGGATTATTCAGCACTAGAGTCTAACAAAGAGTAGCTATGCAGAAAGGAAAAAGAACCCAGAAAGAAAAACATCACAAAAGCTTGAGGAAGAAGAAAATTTGCCCCCCCCCCCCCCCCCCCCCCGCTAAAAGCTAAAAGGTGTCAAATAAAGGTGTCAAATGCTTCAGATAGATTAGATAGATTGACAGAAATAAAAACTGAAGGAAAAGCCATTAGATTTGATAATTTAGAAATTATCTGCTTTTTAAAAAATAGTTCTAATCATTATCTTAGGGATGCTATTTATTTGTCCTGAGGAGGCTACTATTTGTGAGCAGGTGAGGTGATGAAAGGTAGAAGACAGATGGAGTGACTCCAACTGTGCTCACTCACTGACTCACTCTTCCTGGGCTATGATATCAAGGGTATAATTCAGAACTATGTGATTTCCCCCATGGTAAGAAGGTGATGGGGAGGTGAAGGGAAGTCTCCCCTATCAGATGGTGGAAGGGGTACCCCCCCCCAAATTCCCGTACACAAACCAACCAGAAAAACAAACCTCCCCCTGGTCCACTGACCCAGCAGGGTAGGGGTTCTGACCAGCACTAGCAATGACTGATAAGTACCTCAGAGAGTAGCTCCCCCAAAGCTCTGTTGAATAAAAATCCCTTTGGTAATGTCTGACTGCAATTGAATAATTTAATAGATACTGGATATAAGGAAAGTAGGGAGCTGGTTTGAGGAGAGCAGAGTTCCTATTTTTCTAAATCCCACAAAGTCCTTCATTCTGCCAGCATCAGAGCAGATCAGAATTTCTCCTCACCTCCCAACTATCTTATGCTAAATTAAATACTGAAATTGGTCAAGGAAAGAGTAGAGGAGATGCAATAAGGCTGACAGGAGGTCCAGCTCTCAGGCCGTGAGTCCGAGGACTACCACAGGTCTGACAAAACCAAAAATCTCTCTATAGATGTTGTTAGAGATATTAAGATATAGTATCACTCTTCTGGAGAAGTCCAAGGACTAGTCACTTGGAAATATTTCAGTTGGCTCTTGACAAATCTCTAGTAAGGTGAGACGTTTCCTCCCACCTGGATTCAAAAGCCCAGAGTTCCTCTCAGATCTCTGTCAGATCATCGTTCTCCCAAGATCCTCTGCTACCAACAGTTTTTGCCTGCCAATCATGTCTTCTTCCAAGGTCCATCCTTACCTTTGCTTACTGCTCTTACAATAATCTAGTATTAGGGTCATAAACCAGATGTCAAAATGAGGATAATTTTTTTCTAGGAAGTTGTCTTGAAAGGGATAAGAGATAAGCAGTGATGACTTGAGGGCAGTGTAAGGGTAACATGAAAGACTGTTTGCTTTATTAAGGACAAGAAAAATTAGAATCTTTTGTAAATTACAAGAAAGGAGAGAAGGAGAGAATAAAGAAAAAGATGTTCAAATAGGTATATTCCTGTAGGAGATTAAAAGGGATTGGAAAGGAGACACAAGTAGAAGGAGGAGTTAGCTTTGGCAAAGAGAAAACAAATATCTTCTACAAACCAGAACAAAGGAGGAAAGAATGGGGAATGATGGATTTTGTAGTATAAAATATGGTAACAGAGTGATCTCACACTGGATGGCCTCTATTTCCTAGGTAAAGTAAATGATATTTTGATAAAATCTTAAGATGAGTAGCTAAGGAGGCCAGAGAAGATTTGGAATAGCCACTGTGATATGTTATATCAATAAATATCTAGGATAGTATAAAAGGATTACTGAGGAACTGAGTCAAATTGATATTAGAACTGAGTTTCATTTCCCTCCCCTGTAAAACCTAGCTAATAATACTCTTTGTATCTACCTTGCAATGTTGTTGAGAGATTCTGATCAAATTCTGATATGGTACTATATATAAAGCACTTTACAACTTTTGAAGCATATATAAATATTGTTATTATCGATTTCTCATGTTTCAATGGAATTTAGTTAAAGAGACCTAGGACAAGTCATTATCAAGCTAAAATTCTTTTTAAGTTTAATGTTCTGTGAACATTACAGGTGGACTGCTTTATGTAATTGAATAAAAATACTGGAACAGGGGGCAGCTGGGTGGCTCAGTGGATTGAGAGCTAGGCCTAGAGATAGGAGGTCCTAGGTTCAAATCTGACCTCAGATACTTGCCGGCCAATACAAAATATTGACTCCAAGACGGAAGGTAAGGGTTTAAAAAAAAAATACCGGAATGTAAGATTATTTCTTTAGGCCCACTGAAAGTATCTTCAGGACTAAGCTCAACAGCAGACAGGACAAGAGAGATGATATACTTTTAATTCTGTGAAGTTTAGAGATTAGGAATATTTGATATGAGAGCTATAAAAAAGTTGTTTTATCATTTATAAGAATCCATGTTATATCCAAGTGATTGTGGGCAACAATTCTCTCTGCAATGATGTTTCAGTTCCAGTACAGTTGTTTATTTCTTAAGGATAATTAAGGATGAGGGAGAGGGGAGTCTGTATTTGCAATAGAGATTTATCATCTATCTATTAATAAAAAATAGTGGATGTCAGGTGATTAACTCTAGCTACTTAATCATGTCTCTAGGTAGTCAGCAGATGGTAAATTTATTACAACTTGCAAAAATATTTTGTATACTTTTTTCTGATTCCAGCCACAATGCTCTATCTGCTGGGTTTTCTGATTCCAGCCACAATGCTCTATCTGCTACACCATCTAGCTCCCCAAATAAATCTGTAGAGCTGGGAAATTTGACACATTACCACAGACATTGAGTTCATATGGAAGCTCTTCATAAAGGGCCTGACTATTATAATCGCATTGCTTGTTCTCATCTTTTTTTGTTCAGTTCAAATAGAAATACTATGGGAACTTCTAGGCTAAGATGGTGGCAGAATAGAAGGAAGGGACTTCTCCTCACAACAAACCAATATAAAGTATCTCAAAAGGACAAAAATCAAAATCAGACAAGTAAAGGGGGCTCTGTTGAAGGGCACAGCCTTGAAGTTAGCCAGCTTTTGGGCATTTCCACACTATAAAGGGGTAAAATTATACCTACCTAGGCTTGAGCTTCTCACCCCTTCTCCCAAATCATGTACCATGCCAGAGTCAGAGTGAGAGCCGGGACAATCTTTAAATTCTTAGAGGCTGGTTCAGAGCACCACAGATTTACTCCCAAAGGAAGTGCAAGGCCTTTACAGTGAGACTTGGGACCTGAGGCAGAGGAGCCCAGAGCACAGGCACCAAGATAGGGCAGAGACAGGAAAAATAGACTCAGAGAAAAAAACCTCTCTATAGCTGGCTACACCCAGAGCTGCCTGCCCTCCTCACTCGGACTTCTTGGTGAGAAGGGAAGATAAAACTAACATAGCAATGGCCACCAACACCCAAGAACTACAATCCACAAGTACCAAAAAAAATTAAGATATAACTGAAAAAGCCTGAAATTGGATAACTTATATGGAGAAAAACATCAGAGTACAGAAGCAACAGCAGTGAGTTACAAACAAGAAAATACATGCAAACTTTTTCCCAAGAAAATGGAAATTAGCCACAAGCTCTCAAAGAACTCAAAAAGGAGCTTAAAAAAATCAAGTAAGGAAGATAGAAGAAACTTGGGAAGAAAAAAAAATCAAGTAAGGAAGATAGAAGAAACTTGGGAAGAAAAAAGAAAAAATGAAGTATAAAAGATAGAATCTCCCCCTTGGAAAAAGAAGCACAAAAATCAAATGAAGTAATAAGCAAATTGGAGACCATAATTGATCTGCTAAAAGCCATGAAAAGCAAGACAGACCAAACTGAAAAGGAAAATCAAAAGATCACAGCTGAAAACCAGTTTTTAAAGGCTAGAATTAGGGAAGTAGAAGCTATCAATAAAGCAAAGTCAAAAGAATGACAAAATAGAAAGAAACATGAAATATCTCATTGAAAAGACAACTGACCTAGATAACAGATCTAAGAGAGACATAACTCCACTTGCCTAGCCTCTACCACTATTCTCACTTTGAACCAAGATTTAATTATAACACTGAGAGAAAAAGTAAGAGTTTAAAAAAAAAAAGAGAGAATACATAGTTTCTGATATATGTTTGCTTTTTAGATTCCAACCTTTATATTTATTTATTGTCATTAGTTGGCTGATATACTATTTAAAATATTTTACTGTACATACCAGCAAAACATTGATGTAATCAACCAGGGCCTTTCCATGATCTTCAATAGCACTTTTTGCACTTTTGACATGACAGGTCATAGAGACCAATACTTTTTTACTTGATAGCTATACCTGTCCAACTATGTTTCCCAAATAGACACGGTTACCATATCTACCAATGTGTGGTGCTTCTGAAATGTCATTTAACTACAAAGTTACCAAAGATCTCAGTTGCCAAATCTAACAGCCTTTTCCCAATCTATCTGAAATATTTAACACCCTTGACTACCTTCTTACCTTAAACATTCTGTTTTCTCTAGGGTTTCATGACAATGTGTCCTGGTTCTACTATCTGTCTGACTGCTCTTTCCCAATCTTCTTTGCTGAATTTTCATACTTACATTGGATGTCCTCTAAAACTATGCTGAGCCCTCCTCTCTTTCTCATACTTTTTCTCTTTCTGATCTCATTGGCTCCTATGGGTTCAATTATTATCTCTTTGTTAATGATTCTCAAATCTATATATCCACCTTTATCCTCCCTCCTGACTTCCAGTTTCATATTCAAATGCTATTGGGCAAGTCACTTCTGACTTCTGTGAGAAAAGACTGTAAAAGAAGGAACAGAAGAGAAAAGGTTGTAAAGCAATTAAGAAGGAGAAGGAAATCATGTAGATGACTTGAAGCGATTTGGACCAGTGAAACTGGTAAGAGTTTAAAGAGAATGATTGTATGGCAAAATTTGGAAGAAATTTTAATAAAATTTGAAGACTGACCTTTAGGCTCAATTAAAATTAAATACATATTCTACTCCTGGATTTTAGGAGAGGCTAGATTAAGGACAATTAAGGAAGATGTGAAAAGATTAATGAGGATAAAGGAAGATTAGGAAAAGAAGCTGAAGGTGGTAAAGGCAGATTCTCAAAGAATAAGATCACAGTTGGAAAGAGCAGGGAAGGAAAAGTAAGAAAATGTAAGTAGGACAAATAGAGTTAAACACACTGAAAGAGAAGATCAGGCAAATCATCTATAAAATGTCTTTACTTTTTTTATATTTTATTTTCAGTTCTAGATTCTTCCCCTTTCTTAACTCCTCTCCCACCCATGGAGAAGACAAGAAATATCATATCAATTAAAAATATTTAGTCATGTAAAATATATTTCCACATTATGTGAGGGGGTAAAAAAAAAAACACACAAGAAAAATAAAGGAAAAAATATACTTCAAGTTTGCACTCTGAATTCATCACTTCTTTCTCCAGAGGTAGATAGCACTTTATATCATGAGTCCTTTGGAATTGTGGTAACTCATTGCATTGATCAGTTTTTAAAACTTTCACAGTTGATTATCCTTACAATATTGCTATTATTTTGTAGATTGCTCTCCTGGCACTTCTCATTTTATTTTGCCTCAATTCATATAGGAGGTCCCTAGGTTCTTTTCTGAAATCATTTCCTTCATTGTTTCTGATTAGTATTCTATCACAATCACATACCACACCTTGTTCAGTCATTCTCCAAGGGATGTTTCCAAGTCTTTGATACCACAAAAAGAGCTGCTGTAAATATTTGTATATATAGTCCTTTTCTTTTTTTCTTTCATCTCCTTGGGTATAAGCCAGGTAAGAATATTGCTGGGTCACAATATATGCACAGTTTTATAGTCCTTAGGACATAGTTCCCAATTGTTCTCCAGAGTGATTACAATAGTTCACAATAATGTACCAACAGTACATTGGTGTACCTATTCCCCCATATTCCCTCCAGCATTTGTCATTTTCCTTTTCTGTTATCTTTATCAAAACACTTAACTTTTTCTAAATAATAGTAGCTAAAAATTTTTTTTAACTAGATGCTTAGGAGCTAAGATATTAACCACCACAAGTAGTTTCGAAAAACAAAGCTAAATATCTCAGTAGAGGAAAATGTAAAGTGACTTGTAATCCAATATGTGATTCCTGTTTTTCTGACCCAGTCAAGTAACTGTTCCAAATATAGAGTGGTGATCTTCCTGAAAGAAAAAGTGAAAAGAGCAGAAAAACATCTCTTCACCTTACAGGGAAAACAAAGGGTCACTAAACAAAAGAAAAGACTTTAATGGGAGCGAGGAGGAGCTCTGGGGTGAAGGAAGAAATAATTTATCAAGACCACAGATGAATGTCACACAGAAAAGGAATGAAAAGGACAACTGTAGAATTATGGCCTAAAAACAGATTTAAGGTTCTTCTTAAGTACAGAGCTAGATTTTTTGAGGAGGATAAAGCTATCAAGTATGATATAGTAGAGGGGGCAGCTGGGTAGCTCAGTGGATTGAGAGCCAGGCCTAGAGACGGGAGGTTCTGGGTTCAAATCTGGCCTCAGACACTTCTGGGCTATGTGACCCTGGGCAAGTCACTTGACTCCCATTGCCTAGCCCTTTACCACTCTTCTGCCTTGGAACCATTGGCTCCAAGACAGAAGGTAAGAGTTTAAAAAAAAAAAAAGAATGATATAGTTGAGTCACGGAAACTAATAAGAGACAATCATGGAAATGGCAAAGAAGAATAATTGGCGATTCCTGCCTAATAATAAAGTTGTTAGTTGTCGTGATAACAAGGACAACAAAGGAAAGGTATGCCTTCTTGAGCTACGTATTCAAGCTATATCAAAAAATCCTAATCAAAATGGATGACAACTACCCTCTTCTGATGATTACATGGGCACAAGTTACATTTCCCAAAGGAACCTAAAAAGTATTATTACCAGTGATTATAAAATCTTGTGCAAGAAACTAAAGGTCACAAAGGCATAGAATGAATATATTTTCCCCCATGCTTTTGTTTACTGCAGGAAGAAACACAGGAAAGAAAAATTAATTTGCGAAGTGAAAGGATGCCTAAGAAGCTAACATCTAAAAATGAAATTTAGACTTCTAGATCATCTCTTCCAAAAGGGAGTTAAGATATTTCTGGCCAGTGTCAACTAACAAAGAATAGAAAGGCTGTATTTGCCAAATGTCTTGCAAATATAGTTAAAATATATTTAAACTAGAAAAAAATGAAGGAAACTGCCAATATATAGCTTCTATAGAAAGTAACCATATAGAAAGGAAAAGCTATTCTTCTAGGAGTGGGCAATGGATAGAGTGCCATGTATGGAGTCAAAAGACCTGTATTCAAATCCAGATTTAGCCAATTAACAAGCTTTGTAACTCTGGCACTTGTTTCCCTCAGTTTCCTCATTCAAAAAATGAGAATAATAATATCCACCTTATGGGGTTGTTGTGAGGATATAAATGAAATAATTTTTGTCAAGAGCTTATCTTTACAGTGCTTGGCCCATAGTATGTACTATACAAATTTTTGATAATATTATCATTAATTTTAGAAAAAGAGGAATAAGAGCCACAAATTCATAGGAAATAAAAAAAAAAGAAGAGTCCTCTAAATCCTATGGCCTTACATGTCTATAGACAAATACCCAAAGTTTCAGCAACAAATGAGAGATGAGAAGATCTAAGGCATAGAGGCCAATTTGATTCATATGTAATATGGAGACTTACTGATATGAAATTCATAACTGAATTATAGCCATCTGCAAACTTTATTCAAAAGAAATAGGATAATTAAAAAAAAAGAGATTGGAATAGGTCCCTCTCTCTATTGCTGTCTCAAAAACAAAACAGTTGCTTGAATTGTCTAATGATGATTTCATCTATTAAAAAATGAAGCAACTAAGGAAAATCCTATTCTGGGTTTTATTTTGGTTTCTGGGGTGGAAAATGATGGGAAACTTGAAAGAAAGTAGTCACCCCCGCCTAGGATATTATAATAGAGAAATTTGGACAATATCTAAGGTGTATTCTAGATTTAGAGAAAGCAGATTTCAAGTAGTTCAGGGGGCAAGTGGGTAGAATCACAGTATCAGATCTCAACCTATATCACAATGCAGTAATTAAATCTGCTCTGGATAAGAAATGGAGTGGCTAATCAAAACTGCTGGGAAAACTGGAAGCAATCTGGCAAAAACTAAGCATAGACCAGTATCTCATACCATATACTACCAAAATAGGGTTGAAATGAGGACATGATTTCTACATAAAGGGTGATATGATAAGCAAATTAGGGGAGCATAGACAAAAAACCCTATACAATTTATAGATAAGGAAATAATTTATAACCAAAAAAGAGATGAGAGGGCCACAAGAAGTAAAAGGGATAATCTTGATTATATTAAATTAAAATGTCTTTGCACAAACAAAATTACTATAATCAAAATCAGAAAGAAAGCAGGTCACTGGGGAAAAATTTACAGCAAGTTTCTCTAATAAAGGTTTTATTTTTCAAATATATAAGCAACTTAGCCATATTTATAAAAGTATAAGCCATTCCCCCAATTGATAAGTGATCAGAAAATATGAACTGGCAGTTTCTAGAAGAAGAAATCAAAGCTATCAATAGTCTTATGAAAAAATGCTCTAAATCCCTGGTAACTAGGGACATGTAAATTAAAACACTGCAATAACACCTCATACCTATCAGACTGTCTAATATGACAGAAAAGGTAAAATAACAAATGCTGGAGATATGGAAAAATAGGGACACTGATGTACTGTTGTGTTATGAACTGGTTCAACTATTCTAAAGAACAATTTGCAATAATGCCCAAAGGGTCATAAAATTGAGTACAATTCTTTGACCCAGCAATACCACTACTCAGTCTCTAACTCCAAGAAAATCAAAGAAAATGGATGACAAATATTTATAGCAGCTCTTTTTGTGACAGCAAAGAATTGAAAACTAAGGAGATACCCATCCACTGGAGAATGGCTGAATAAATTATGGTATATAGCATACTATTGTGCTATAAGAAATGATGAAGAGGATGGTTTCAGAAAAGCCTGGAAAGACATATGAATTGATGCAAAGAAAAACCTATGTAATATCAACACTGAAATGATAATCAACAATGAATGACTTAGCACCTCAGATGAATACCATGATCCATGACTATTCCAAATGACTCATGATAGTAAGAAAAGATGAATAGAGGTATGGCTCCATAAAAACCTGGGCAAAGGATAGTAAAACTCAGAAAGAGCTAAGGCAAACTAAAGACAGAAAAAAGGGAGAGTGAGTGAAGGAAGTAAAGACTTTTTTTTTGAGTGGGACAGTCACTGACGACTAAGAGAAGGCAAGGTTGCTCAACTCATGTTTTTTATTTTCTCACTTATTTTTCTTTCTTTAAAAAACCTTTACTAAGTAATGATTCCAAGGTGTGGTAAGGGTGAGGCAACTAGGGTTAAGTGATGTACAGTTAGGAATTTTTAAACCCACATTTGAAACCCAGGACCTTCTATCTCCAAACTTGACACCTAGCTGCTCATTTTCTCTTTCAAAGAGAATGACCTTAGTCATTGTAATGTTAGAACAAAAATGATTAATGGTGAGTTAAACTCCCAGGTAAGTCAGTAAGGCAGTAAGAGAGGATCTAGCTTCCTTTGATGAATTAAAATATGAGTTCTTAGTTAGTGAGTAAGGATAGGGAAAGATTCCAGAAAACACAAGATAGGAAAAAGGGAAATGTACTGATTTTCAAACAAAGAAAGACAAAATTTGCAAATCATTGGTTCAATCTAGAATGGATCATTAAAGAAAGGGAAGTAGTGATTATAAGGAGCAACACAGCTTCATCAAGAATATGTTATGCAGGGAGAATAGGGGAGGGAGAGAACCAAGATGGCAAAGAATGTACCCAGACTCACCTGATTTCTATAAAATTATGCTCCAAACAACTATGATACAATGACTCAAAAACAAACTCTGGAAAAGCATAACCCACAAAAGGATGAGGTGAAATAATTTTTCAGCCCAAAACAACTTAGAAGGCTGGAACAAAAAAATTTATTGGACAGGGGTGGAAGTAGAACACAATGAAGCACACCAAGCAACAGGCCTTGAGTACAGTTGAATCAGTAGGAAAGGCTTCCTGAGCTCTCAGCCATAGAGGATAAAGAGGATAGGACAATTGCTCAGAAGGAGTTTACAAGGGTTCATTTTCTGGCTCTGGGCACAAGATTCTTACCACATTGCCCATACACAGATCCAGGTTATAGTCCTGGGTTATAGTATCAAGATGAGGAGGAGGGCTAACATACATCAGCACTTGTGGTCACAGAGGAGCAGGGGACCCTGGTGAGAGTTCCAAGGTTGGAAGAGTACTTGTGGTTGCTTATAGACAGATCAAAGGTCAGGAAAGTATTAAACACATCTTTCCTTATATCATACCACCTTGAAAAAACTGAAAACTTATAGATCCCCAGAGCTAGCTGCACAAAGAATCTAAACCTTGGGACTAGTGCTTGCTTCACCACGGGAATATAGCTCAACTTTAAATTTTTTAAGTTCGAAGAAAAATGTTGGAAAATAAGCAAACAAAAAAGAAACAACACAGAAAGTTATTTTGGTAACAGAGAAGACAAAATACAATCTTAGAAGAAAACAACAAAGTCAATAATGTTGCATCCTAAACCTCCAAAAGAAATATTAATTGACCTCAAACCCAAGAAGTATTTTAAAAATCAAGTAAGAGAAGCAGAAGAAAAATTGGGAAAAGAAATTAAAATGATACAGAAAAATCAAGGGGAAAGTGTCAACAGTTTGATAAAGAAGGCACAAAATGGGAGGGGCTGAACCATTTGGTTCCAGAAAGTAAAAGCAGAACAATGGGTAGGAACTGTAGACATTTGGGCCCATCTTCAGGAAAAAAAAAATTCCTAACAATTAGAGCTATCTAACTATAATATGTACTTCCTTGAAAGATTGTGCATTTTTCTCTCCTTGGAGGTCTTAAACTAGAGTATGGAGGTCCACTGGTCAGGTATGTTAAGAGGGAGGAATTACTGACACTCCAATGCTCAGACATTGTCATTTTATGATCTTAATTTCTAACTGCCTGTTCCTATGCCTGCCTGTTCCATAAGCAACAAACTTGTTTTCATCTTAAATCTTTTCCTTTCCAACTCCCCTTCAATCTTCTGGCTCTCAGTGAGGCCCAATGCCATCCTGATTACAGTCTCTCTTGGCCTCCCTTTCCAGCAGAGGCTTCACTTTCACTCATTTCCCCAGACCCACTAGTACAGATTAGGGGAAGTTGCTCCTCATTGCCACTTCCAACTTCTCATTCTACCACCAATATTCAGTAACTATTTATCTCTTGAGATTGATTCAATTCTTATCTACCACCAAATCAAAATCCTGTTAGCTGTTGTCTCCCTCTTATATGCTCTTCTTAATGAGATCAGTATTTGACTTGTCTTTTTCTTCTCAACTCCTTCAACATACTTCAGATTTCAATATACATATTGATAATAACTTCCAACACCTCACCAGTTCCTCAACTTACTCATTTCACAAGACCTAGTTCTCCACTCTTCCTCAATCACAAAGATAATCATTCCCTTTAGCTTTCCAGCATCCACAAATGCACTACTTCTATGGACAAGAACTCTGGAATTTCTTTATCTGATCACAATCCATTGTCTTCTTCATCTACTTCCTGACCTCCAATCCCTCAGTCCTTCATTTCTTTCCCAAGTCATTATCCCTAGACTGGCTACACCCTCTTCTCCTTCCCATCTTGACCCACAGATGAATCAGTTCAACTCCAAGTTGTCCTCTTCACTAGAAACCCTTAACCCTCTTATTATATTGCAGATCTTACCCTGATAAGACTCAACCATGGACCTCACAGTCCACTGCCTTTGCTCCTATATACGTGCTGCTGAATAAATGGGAGAAATCATAAAACTATGCTTAACTGGATCCACCACAAATTCGTATTCTATAACCTCAACTGGACCCTCACTGCTACAAGGCAATTCTTTTGTACCTCTCTAACTCACTATCCTACTCTCCATGGCAGTTCTTATGAACCCTTTTTTTTTATCACTCTGTAAGACTCCCAAGACTCTCTCTTCCCCTGCCCTCTCTGCTGAGAACTTTGATTCATATATTCCTGAAAAAAATTCTAAATCCTTTTCATCAAGCTCCAGTGCCACATTTCCAAGTGCTTATTAAATTTCTCTATCACAATATAAAATTCAATTTAATTGAGCAATGATTTGTTAAGCATCTATTAAAACATTAAGCTCGTAGATGTGAAGATATAAAGACAAAAATCAAACAGGCACTGAATCCTATATTCAATAAGAAGAAATGGGAAGATCAAGAAAGACTTCATTTGGAAGATGATATTTAAACTGAATCTTAAAAGAAGGAACCTTCCCTTACATTACACACTATTCTACTCATATTGCACAAACCATTTCCCGTGTCCACTGGTAACCTCCATTTTTTGCTTTTTGAAATCCCTGATTTTCTTCAAAAGTCAGTTGGAGCACAATCTTCTATAGGAAGTACTTTCTA
This sequence comes from Monodelphis domestica, assembly GCF_027887165.1. Classification (NCBI taxonomy): domain Eukaryota; kingdom Metazoa; phylum Chordata; class Mammalia; order Didelphimorphia; family Didelphidae; genus Monodelphis; species Monodelphis domestica. The sequence continues at coordinate 287,508,587 of NC_077227.1, forward strand.
ATTCACATAGCTGCTATTCAATTTTCTCCACAAAAGCATACTCATTTTGTATATGTTACATATATATATTTAAAGACAAACTTCTTGAAGGAAGCAATTCTTTCTCTTTTGCCATATTCTTCCCAAAGATTAATATGTTGCCTAGCACTTATTTCAAAAAAGTTTATATGTAAAGTAATTAAAATAGCATTTTAAAATCTTCAAGAGACATTACATAGGTTATCTCACCTGATTCCTAAAACAACTATATAGAAGGGTCAGTCATTATGCCATTTTTCAAATGAGGAAACATTATCAAAGACATTAAGTGAAGAAGAAAGGAAACAAACAAAAAAATAATTTTTTGAAGAAAAAAATCTTAAGATCATTTTATTAGCTCTTTGTAACACCCACATATACCCTCACTGTTTTGGTTCTTATCCCTGTTATTCAAACATTAACAAACAATTAATTAAAACAGCACAGAATGAAGGAGAAGGAATAATGTCCAATGAATGAAGTGTGGAAATGATGGTAAACTCACTAAGTAGCTGTCTAGATCCCTATACCAACTCTAGAAAAACCCATATTTTACCAGACAAAATAGCAATTAGGAAATCAAAGGTGAAACTACAGTAAGTGCTTCATTCCATCCCATAACTACAAAAAAATGTAATCCAGAAGAACTTTGGGGATACCATAAAACATATTACCAGAATAACCAGAATTAGCCCATATTTAGAATACTGCAAGGTTCTGTAGGACAAACAAAAACAGAGTATTTCTCCAAGAAAGCTCTATTATGATCAAGAAGTCCCAAAGTGGCAACAAGCATGAAGCTGCCTACTGCAGTGATGCTTTAAAAGGCCTCCTCAGATCAGTTGTCCACACAAAGGCCAGTCTAATATGAAGAACTCTTGAAGTCCTTAACATTCTGAGTTAAGAGAAAGGGTCTGACAATCCAGTACTTATATCTTCAAATAACCAGGAGGTTAGAGATTTGCATGAGTCAGGAAAAAGCAATCCTCCCCACATCTGAACCACCATCCAAATGTGCAGCAGAGGGAGGAGCCTGAACCTGGTACAAAGCCTTAAATCAGCAACTAAAACTGGAGAAATGAGTAAACTAAAAGAAAATACCATGTAGTATCAAAAATCATTGTTTTTTATTCCACCCTGCTTAGTCTAACAAAACTGGAATGTCTACACCCCTACCTAAGGATTAAATATTGAGAAGGATGGCCCATGACAGACATGTGCTAGCAAATGACAAATCAGAAACAACTGACAGACCCTTGGGCTGTCCTAAGTCAAGCTTAAGCTACCATTGGTGCATGTGAGATGCAGGAAGTGATGTAAAAAATGGTCTATATATTTCACGGCACTTCCTCTCTAGGCCTCTTTTCACAGAGAGGTGGCTCTGCCAGCTGTGTGTTGAGCTTCTTGCCATCTTGGCGTGGTTGCAGCTATTGTCAGGGTTTGGCGGTTAGCATTCTCTCTTAGTTTAGAGGCTGATTCCTTTTTTTTTTCCTTTACCTTCCAAAACACTATCCTCTTAGGAAGCCTCTAATCTTCTGAGGAGACCTCCTGGTCTTTGAACTCCCCCTGGCACAGGCTAGGCCAGAGAAATTCTATACCCTTTTCCCTCTCTCTTCTTCTTAATTCCTTCTCTATATTAATTAAACCACCATAAAATTTCCAACTGACTTTAGTATTTCATTTGGGATTTTCCCAGGCGAAGAATTAAATTTATATTCAGTCACAACCCTAAATTTACCTTTACACAAGAGAGAGAAAAAAAAATTAAAGTGCTTGAGAAAAAAATGGGGGGGAAAAGGGCCACAGAAAACAGTAAATGTTACCAATAAACATAATCCCTGAAAACTAGAACAGAAAAAAAACTAGAACAGAAAAAATAAAAAAGCAGACTCCATAAAACAATAATAAATATTATCTTAAAAATCAAAATATTGAAAAAGTACAAGAAAATGCAAGACGTTTTATATGAAAAGCAAATGATTTAGAAAACAGATAATGGAAGAATCACTGGACTGCTTGAAATACAAGTTTTAAAGCCTGGTCATAATATTTTCAAAAATCATTAATGAAAAACTTCCCAAATCTGTTAGAATTATAGGGCAAAGTAAAGATAGAAAGAACCAATTGGTCATCTCCTGAAAGGAACCTGAAAAGCAAAAAGTCCAAAAAGCATTGTTTATACAAAATTGAGAGCTCCTAACAGTAAAATAAATACTATATGCACTCAGAAATAAATAGTTTATATGCCAAAGAATTACAGTCAAGTTCATATAAGACCTAACAACTTTTACCAAAATCTAGAAGAAATCCTAGAATAACACATTCTAAGACAAAACATGTAGAATAACAATCACAAATAATATCCTGCTCAGTACAATCTTTCAGGTAAAAACAAAGGACTTTTAATGGAATAGATGATTTTCAAAATTTCTCATGAAAAAACAAGAGCTGAGGAGAAACTTTTAAATATGAACATGATATTCCAAAGGAACCTAGAAAGGTACATGTATCTGAGAAATTGGAAGAAGGTATAGGATGACATAGTAATCACTAATTAATTCTAATAGAAAAAGAAGATACAAGTGGCCCTCCAAAGTCAGTAAGTTAATAAATATTTATTCAATACCATTATGGACCTGCTAAGTACTAAAGAGAGAAAAAGGCAAAAAAAATAGTCCCTTTCTTCAAGAGATCCCAATCTAATAGGAGAGACATGAAAACAATTACATAAAAAAAGATACATAATGGATGAATACGAAATAATCAACAAGGGGAAAGCAAATTTAAAAGGACTGCTTCCTGTAGAAAGTAGAATTCTAGCTGGGGTTTGAGGGAAGCCGGAAGGGGAAGATGGAGATGGAAAACAGTTCATGGATGAAGGACAGACAGTGAAGATGCCCACAATCAGTGTCTTCTTCCATGAACAGCAAGGAGGCCAGTGTCACTGGATCAAAAGTATGCATATGTGTCTGGGGATGAGAGGGTAAGTATAAAGTATAAGAAGACTGAAAAAGTAGGATGGGGATAGATTACAAAAAGATTTGAACTTACACAATCTAAATATCTTCAAAATTATTAAAGGAATTGAATAAGAATAAGAGGTAATGAAGGTGAATTTGTTCAGTTTTGATGGTTTGAGGGGAAAGAGAAGGAAAGGTAAAAGGAAGAACAGTGTAAGGAGAAAAAACAGATGTGAGGAGAGGGAGGATGTTTGGCAAGAGGAGTAGGAGAGATACAGGACAAAGGTGGTCTGATTAAGTGAGGAATTTTTAAAGAAAAGAGACAGGTATGTTTATAGGAGGCAAGGAAGAACTCAATATATAGGAAGATACTGAAGAAAATAGAGAAAGGTAAATAAACTAGTCTAATTCCCCTTACCAGTGACAGCCTGTCAAAAGTAAAGACAAGTTTTCTACTCTCCAGGCTAATTGTCCCTAATCCCCTTATGAAATCCTCACGTGGAATGAACTTGAGTCCTTCACAATCTTAGATCCTCTACTCTGGACACTCTCCAGTTATGCAATTAGTACCAAAGCTATGTAAAGGTCAGCTAAACTATGAAAGTCACAATTCATTCTATAATGCCTGTTCTATGACTGCTAGATCTTTTACCAAAAAAACTATGTTCTTTATTTAGGAATTTTGTAACTGCAAATACCATTCTTATTTTGTGAATGTAAATTAAATGAATATTATTGCTTGATAGGCAATTCACAAAGAGCTTTCTCTTCCCCCTCTTCCTTGTCTCAGATCACCTAGATGGCTTCTGTCATTATCTCCTGTTAATACTATCTAACATCCTTATTCCATATTGTCTCCTCCAGTTGACTGCCCCCTCTATCATCCTCATTCTCTTCACCTACCTTCAATCTCTTCACAGTACAAAAAGATATCTCCCCTATATTAAAAAAAAAAAAAATCTTCTTTTGATTCAATTAAAATGTCGAGGCACAAATTACCCTATTCTATACTCCAGCAGGAAGTCCCTTTCATCATCCCCATTCTTCTATTTATCTTCAATCTCTCCTTATCTATATGTCCATGTCTTTCCCATCTTCCAAAGTTTTCCTTTGAATCAGTGGGGGAAAAAAATGTGAAGGAAGGTAGCTAGCGTGTCCAGCTTTCAAACTATATCACAAAGAAGTAACCATGAAAACAATCTGTTACTAAGAAATAAAATGGGATACTAGTGGAATAGATTAGGTACATAATACCCAGTAGTAAATGACCATAGGAATCCAGTATTTGATCCAAACTTCTGGGGAAAGAGCTCAGCATTGGAAGAAAATAGATGTAGACAAGTATCTCACACCTTATACCAATACGGTAAAAATGTATGAATGATTATTAAGAGTGACAAATTATGGGATCATGGAAAATTTTACCTAGGTAAAAGAAAAGTGACCAAACAAGAAATAGAGATGATCATGGTAAATAAAATGGACAATTTTCATTACATGAAATTAAAAAGCTTTTGCACAAGCAAAACAAGTACAATCAAAATTAAAAGGATATAAGGAAACTGCATGGGGACTGTAAAGATAATTTTAGGGTTGTGACTTAAAATCTAGAGTTAATTGGTCGCCAGGGAAAATCCCAAATAAAAATACCCAAGTCAGTCTGGAAATTTATGGTAATTTAATTAATATAGAGGGAAGGAATTTAAGGAGAAGGCGGGAAGAGGATATAGGATTCCTCCTGCCTGGCCTGGGCCAAGGGGAGTTTAAAATTCTCACCTTTAGGTCTCTGAAAAAGATTAGAGGCTTCTAAGGGAATAAAGTTGGAAAAGTACAGGAGGAAACTCAGCCAGAAACTCACCACTGAACCGGACAAATAGCTTATAGCCACGCTAAGATGCAGGAAGGCTCAGCACGCTGCTCTCAGCTAACTCTCCACTGCCAATAAGGTGCCAGAGAGAGCAAAAATCCCAAATATATAGACCTTTCACCCTTGTGTCTCCTCTGAATTTTCACATTTACCAATCTTATCAAAGGCTTTGCTCCAGGACTGCCCATACTTTTAGTTCTCATCTTCTTTGATTTGATTATATCTTCAGAGTTACTTAACACTTCTTTAAGTTCACCTTTTGCGAGTTACTAGACCTTTTTGTGATTAATTTAACCTTTATAGTTACTTAATACCTTTTTGTATTAAGATCTAAAAATAGACTTAGCTTAAAGTTCTAGCTTCACTATAAGGTGAGAACTAAGTACCTTCATTGTTCAATCAGGAGATTACAACTTTATCTTCCCCTAAAGTAAGGTCTAAGTAGGGTGGAGTAATTTAGAGTTCCCAAGACATTCCTGATTTTGTTAAATTAAGTATCTTCATTGTTACAAACAGGAAATAGCTAAATCCAATCTTCACAGAAGGGAGTAGGAACTTAACAGCAAATTTCTGTGACAAAGTTCTCATTTTTCAAATATATAGGGAAATAAGCCAAATTTATAAAAAATAAAAGCCATTTCTCAATTTATAAACAAAGGATATGAACAGGCAGTTTTCAGAAAAAGAAATCAAAGTCATCTGTATCACATGGAAAAATGCTTCAATCACTACTGATTAGAAAAATGAAAATTAAAATAACTCTATGATACCACCTCATACCTATGAAATTGACTAACATGACAGAAAAGGAAACTGACATGCTGGAGATAATGTGGAATAATATAGTGGTGCTGTAAACCATGCTAGAGAATGATCTAGAACAAAGGATTATAAAACTGTGCATATCTAGCAATATGACTACTAAGTCTTATATTCCCAAAGAGATCAAGTAAAAGGTGAAAGGACCTATCCACACAAAAATATTTACAGCAGCTTATTTTTTTGGTGGCAAAGAATTAGAAATTCTTATGATATCCATCAATGGGAAAATGGCTGAAAAGATGTGGTATATGATTGTGAAGGATATTGTTGTACTATATGAAATGGCAAGCACACTGGTTTCAGAAAAAAACAAGGGAAGATATATAGGAACAAAAAATACCTGAATCGACTTTTATGGAGTGATGCAAAGTGAACACTGAACACAGTAACAAGCAATTCAGTAACAAAGACTTGGCTACTCTAATCAAGACAATGATTCAAGATAATTACAAAGGATCCATGATGAAAAAAGTTATTCACCTCCATAAGTTATAAATTTCTACTACAGATTGAAGCATACTTTTTTCACTCTTTCTTTTTTGTTTGTTTGTTTGCTTTCTTTTGCAACATGTCTAGTATGGAAATGTTTCTTTATAACTGATATACTGCTTGTCTTCTTAAGGGGAGAGGGAAGGGAAAGGCAGGAGGGAAAGAATTTGGAAATGTAAGGTTTAAGAAGAGACCCTAATAAGATCCTGCCGTCTGATGGAGAGACTAGCCTGGGGGCAGGGAAGAGTCTGCTGAGGATTCTGGGAAAGAGAACTGAGAGCTGAAAGAATTCTGAGCAACCACCTGACTTCCAGTTTTGGAAGGATCCTGAGAAGAGTGTTTCCTGAGGGTCAGAGAAATATCTGAAGCCAGAATGACAAAAAATCTGATTCCCACCTTGTTATATATCTCTATCTCCAACTAGAAAATCCTCCACAACCTCCTTCACTGGTCTCCTGCCACTCAAGACTGACAAGGAGGCAGTTGGACTCTGGCCAGAGTCAAACTGCCCTCTCCTTTGGGCTCTGCCCATTTTACCCTTCCTTGGATAGATCACAATAACTTTAGTTTAAGTTAGGGTACTATAAAGAAATAAGAAACAGGGTGTTGCAGGAAAAAAGGTTTGAGGCACAAAGTCCTTGGACTTTGATTCCCAACCACTGCAAGAGATACCTACTAGGGCTTCCTATTCCTCCATCCTACTCCCTGATCTTTCCTACCCTTATTTCCCGATCTCTCAAAATAAATTTCAGTTCATGTCAGTTTAAGTTTGGTTGGGGTTTTCTTGTGAAGTTAGAGGTGGAGGGTGTTAGGAACAAGATCAAGGTAAAATCTTGTTTCATCCATGGCAAGTAAAGATCCAGCTTGTCACTGTGCTCTAGGGGAAGGGATCAAAACAAAAACCCTTACCCTTGAAAGGACTGTCTGAGATCCAACATCTCTCTCAGCAGTTGAGCCCACATTTCAAGGTTCAAGGATACAGTTTGTAGTGTATCGTTGGGCAGAGAGGTAGACAGATTTCTTCTATCTCTCCCTGAATAAGCCACAGCTCTAAGGTCAGTTAAACTTGAGGAAAGGAGAGACATAGCCATTTTCCTCAGATTTTCAGTTTCCCCATATCCCTTTTCCTTCTCATCTCCCTTCAACCTCTCTCTAGAGAAACATATCTATCCAGTGGGGTAAAACCTTTTGCCCCTCTCCATTAGTAAGAGAGGATTTCTCTCTTCCATTTCCCTCCTCTTTTACAGAAATCAAAATTTTTTTAATTTATGTTAAACATTTTAATATAACTAGAAAATATTTAATGAAATAAATAAAAATATATTTCAAAAAAATTTCCTTAATTCTTTCATCTTCACTTCTTAATGTCCTATTTCTCTCCTGCTTTTTGTAGCTAAATTGCTTGAGAATACAATAGGGGTCTCCATTCCCACATCTCTTATTCTCTTAACTCTCCTGTCTGGCTTATGACACCATTATTCAGTCAAAATTGGTCATTCCAAAGTTACCAATGATCTTTTATTTACCAAATCAATGGCTTTTTCTCAGTACTCCCCATTCTTGACCTCTCTGTAGTCTTAACACTGTCAATCATACACATACTCCTTGATACAATTCTTCTCTCTAGGTTTTTGGGACTCTACTTTCTCCTGGTTCTTTTCCTATTTATCTACATTTCTTCAACCATATTACTCCCTTTCAATAAAATTCTACTGGCTCCCTATTACATTAGGATTAAATGCAAAGGGCATTTAAAAGTCCTTCATAATCTTCCCAGTCTTCTTATCCATTACATAGCATCTAGTCCCTAATTCTCTGTAATCTAGTGATATTGACCTTCTTAATGTCCTTTGAAGGAAATACTCTTGATATTTTCATCGACAATGCCTCATGCTCTATCTCTACCTCTTGGCTTCCCTGGCTTCCTTCCACCAGCTAAAAATTCCACCATGTCTAAGAAATCTTTTCCAATCCCTCTTAATTCTAGTGCCTTCCTTCTATTGATTACTCTTATTTTTCCTGTATGTAGTTTCTTTGGACATAGTTGTTTGCATACTGTTTGTCCCATTAGATTGTGAACTTCCTTGAGAGCAAAGACACAAAATTCCTCTTTTATGGCCTTTGTCTTTCTTTTTTATCCCTTGCACACAGCACAGTTCCTCATACATAGCAGGTACTGAATGTATGCTTGCTTGATTAACAGAAATGTTATATATAGATATACACACATATACATTATAATTTCCAGTAGACTCGTCCTATACATGCGAGATACCCCATTACATCAAAAGCTGAACAAAAGTCCTTGTTAGCTGTACAATAGCATGCTCTTTAGCTTCTGGAATCTGGCACAAGAGAAACGAGTTAAGTAAAAGTCAGGCCATTAACAAACTTGACAGCACCAATGTTCTGTTTTTCTTTGAAGTTTCTTTTTTGTGTTTTTTTTTAAATATTTTTCTAGATTACATGTAGATAACAATTTTGATAACTGTTTTCTGACATTTTGTCATCTGCATTCTCTCCTTCTCTTACTCCTCCTGCCCTCCCAGAGACAGAAGGTAATGATACAGATAATGCATATGCTATCATACAATACATATTTCTATGTTCAACATGTGGTAAAAGAAGTCATTGCTTTTACCAGAGAAAAATTCATAAAGGAAATAAAGTAAAGAATGGTATGCATCAATCTGCAATGAGGCTCTTTTTTCATCATAACTCCCATGGAGTTGTCTTGGATAACAGTTAAAGTCATTTACAGTTGAATATCGTACATTGCTATTATTATGCATAGTGTTCTGCTGGTTCTGCTCACTTCACTTTGCTCAGGTTTTTTGTGACATTCTATTGATCATTTCTTATTGAACAACAGTATTCCATCACAATGATACACCATAACTTGTTTGGCCATTCCCCAACTGATGGACACCCTTCAATTTCCAATCCTTTGCCACCACAAAAAGAGCTGCTTATAAATTTAATATAAATATTTAGTAGAATATTTTGTACATTTTTGTCTTTTGGGGATACAGACCTAGCAATGGTATTATCAGATCAAAGGATATTCAGTTTTATGGCCCTTTAGATCCCAGAATTTTCTTAAGATCTCTTGGACAACTTGTGTCCCTGAGCTCTGATATGTTTCATAACATCCATCCAAGGGCCTAAGGAGTAACTTCCATCAGAACAGGCCCAAAATCAAGGTATGAAGTTAATATTAATCTCATTTTAACTTCACTCCCAACCTCCACTTCTTTCCTGTCTTAACTATCTACCAATTACAATTTTCAACAATCCTAATTTTAGCACTGTGACTACACAAAAAGAAAATGCCTTACTTCCCCCTACCCATTATTCCCTAGAATCACCAGCAAATACCCCAGGATAGCAGCGGCTGTTTCAATTCTATTAAATCACAGTACTTTGAATATAAGAAATGAATAGTTAAGCCTGGAGTCAGGAAGAACAGAGTTCAAATCTATCCTCTGACACTTAGTATGACTGTATGACTCTAGGCAAGTCACATCACCTCTGGCTACCTCAGTTCTCCCAAATGTAAAAAAACAAATTGTAACTACTTCACAGGGTTGTTGAGAGGATTAAAGGAAATAACAGGGGGCAGCTGGGTAGCTCAGTGGATTGAGAGTGAGGCCTAGAGACCGGAGGTCCTAGGTTCAAATCTGGCCTCAGACACTTCCCAGTTGTGTGACACTGGGCAAGTCACTTGACCCCCATTGCCTAGCCCTTACCACTCTTCTGCCTTGGAGTCAATACACAGTATTGACTCCAAGACGGAAGGTAAGGGTTTTAAAAAAAAAAAGGAAATAACAGTAGATGTTTAACAAATGCCTGTTTATTCCTTGTTCCTCTTTCAAATTAATTAAAAATGAATAAAGTTAATTAAATGGTTTACAATCAAACTCACTTAAGTTGCTAGATCTTTACTAGTTCACTCAAAATTGAAATGACCTGAAGTACATAAAATTGGCATTAGTAAGAAAAAATGCTCCAAAAATTATTTAGTCTTTCCTGGTTTGTATGATCAAGAGTAAGTCAGGAGGTTATAAAGGAAGCAGGTGTAAAAATCATGATAGTCATGATTTTCATTATTGTAGCAAACAGGTCACCTTTAGAAGTAACAATGACGCGTCAGCTTTGGGAGAGGTGGGGGTGGGGGGAGGAAAAGAAAATGATTTTTGTTTCCAACGAATAATGTTTGGAAATGACCAAATAAAATAATGTTTATTACAAAAAAAATAAAAATAATAACAATAAAAATAAATTTAAAAAAATAACTTTCAGAGATCAAGAAAAAAAAAAGAAGTAACAAGGACTTTATCTATTTGGTCCAGTTCATTTAAAATTTGCTATAGATTTGTAAAGTGTATCTGGCTCCATCATTTTAAAACACATATATATGTATGTGTGTATGTGCATCTATATATATATATATATATCTTTTCCCCTCATTCTAGGCAATCAAACCTTTCCTAGAGAAAGGAGAAAGAGTAGTAAACACCTGTATACGTCTAAGGAAAGTACTTTTATGAATAAAAATCTTTGGTTCAACTCAACTACACCCCAATTCTCCAGCCGCATTTTAGTCTTTATTCTCTCTATCCCTAATTGTCTAAAGTTTAATGGCTTAAAGTTGATTTAGGGATCATTGGCAACATTTATTAAGATTTTAAAATTCACTGGTCTGATTTTGTAATTTAACAAAGGAGACATTTAGGAGACAATTTAAATGATCTCTAATTTAAAGTATTATAGACAACTCAACAATAAGCAAGGCAATTATTTACAACTCAGAGCAGTAATTCTAAGGAGAAAAGATTTTAGCAGAGATAAATGTGATTTGCAATCAACAACAAAATATCTCTCTATTATATACTGCCAATCTTTTAAATTCTTCTTGCTTAAAACTACTAGCCTATAATCTGTCCTCATTTTTAGAGTTTTCCCTAGAATACAAACATAAGGCCTAATAAACTAAAGGAAACTATTACTCTGACATTTGAAATCTTAGCTAAGGAATTCATGCCTAAGGAGTGTAAGCTAAAAGGAATTTGTTTCTTTAAGTTCTCAATACTGTGGAAAAGGTATAATAATAGCAAGTCATCTATCTTCAAGTTTTCTTTAACCTGATTTGCTTTTCCTCATGGCTGCATTACAAATTCTAAACTTGTGTTTAATAATAGAATGGAGCTATTATAAAATGGTCTTTCCTGAAGGAAAAAAACCAGCAAGCAATAAAGATAAATATCATAAAAAGTGAAAGCTATACCTGAGAATAATGTCCAAATGAATAATAAACTTAATACTAGAACAGGAAAATAAGTGAAAACAAAAAACAATAAACAAAAAAAATTCAGTATAAATAGCAAAACATTTTGCACCAGGAAAGTCAATGCAACTTCACATCTTCCCTCAAACCCTAATGGGAGAGTCCTCGAGAACAAGCGCTCAAGAGATTCTGGAATAGCAATAACCCACAGACCAATGGCTTTGCGAAAAGCCCAGTCCAGGGAATTAATCATTGCAGAGGTGTTCCTTGGTAACTACTTCTAAAGAGGCTGCAGGCTTATTGTGTCCAGAGCCGTAACTTATTAAGATCTGGAAAAAAAAAATTCTTGTCACCAAAGACTTTGTCAATTGTCAAATTTTGCAATATCTGAAATGGATATGGTAAAGAATCCTGGAAAGTCAACTAAAAAACTAATTAAAACAATGAACAACTTAGGTAAAGTTGCAATATATTAAATAAATCCACATGAATTATAAGCTTTTCTGCATATTACTAATAAATTCAGTGGAAAGAAACAAAGAAAAAAGTCCATTCAAAAATATAGAATTCCAGAGACTCTATTTTCATAATATACATAGGGATATATGAGCACAATTACAAAATTTTCTACACAAATATGGATCTTATTTGAGAAATATGACAGATAGTTCAAGCTAAAAAGCTATTCATAAAGAGAAACAAAATGGCAGGAATATCAAGGGAATTAATGGAGGAGGGAAGTGAGAAGGAAGTAGTTCTAGCAGTATTAGATCTTAAACAATACTACAAACCATAATCATTTATGAAAATTTGGTATTTGTATAAAACAAAAAGTTGATACACAATATACTGAAACAAACAAGAACAATAACCTACTATTTGATAAAAGCAAAAATCCCAACTGGAACAAGAATTCACTATTTGACAAAAACCACCAGAAAAACTAGAAAACACTCTAGAAGAAACTAGGCATAGACCAAGATCTTGCACTATGCACAAAAATAAATTCCAAGTGGGTACATGATTTAGACATAAATGGTGACATCATGAACAAAAGAGAAGGACAGAGACGTTACCTGTGAGGTTTAAACATGGAGAAAGAGTTCATGACAAAACAAGAGATAGAGAGCTTTATTAAAGAAATGTTATACAACTTTGATTAGACAAAATTAAAAATCTCATACACAAACAAAACCAATGTAGCTAAAATTAGAAAAGAAGCAAATAATTGGAGAAAAAATCTTTACAAGTTTCTGCAATAAAGGTCTCATTTCTAACATATGTATGGAGAACTGACTCATATTACAAAAATAAGGCCTATTCTCCCAATTGACAAATGAACAATCACTTTTCAGAGGAAGAAATTAAAGTTATCAATAGCCATACAAAAAAAAATGTTCTGCCATTAATAATTAGAGAAATGAAAATTAAAACAAATCTTAGGTATTATGTCACATCCATCATATTGGAAAAGATAAAAAAGGAAAACTCAAAGCAGTGGAGGCTATAAGAAAACAGGTGCATTGTTGGCAGAACATTGAACTGATCTACCCATTCAGGAAAGCAATTTGGAACTCTACTCCAAAAGTCACTAAACTGAATATAACAAATACTTGATCTATACTGTCAGGCTCAAAGAAAGATGAAATGAGCCTATTATGTAAAAAAAAAAATAGCAATGGTATCTCTTTTGGAGATAGCAAAGAACTGGAAACTAATGTGGTGAATGGCTTTTTTTCATTATTACCATTAAGATTCTTAAGCTTCTAGCTCTATGAGGTCTGACGTGATACTGAATAAGTAGTTTAATTTAGTTAATATTAAAAATTTTATATTGACAGAAACTAACTTTGAAAATACATATTTCCAGTTCTTTAAGGAGGTCTATTTCTATAGAGTACTTTATAGTTGTATTCAGGTAGTTATTCTGTATCTCTTGGTAGGTGGATTCCCAAATATTATATAATTTTGGAGTTAATTTGAATAAAATTTACCTTAGTTATTTTGGATGCTAGAAACATATATACAAAAGCTTACTTAGTTCAGTTTACCTGATATATTCTTGCTATTTTCCTTATGTTATTAATTATTTCATTTGATGTCTTAATCAAGCCTTTGGAGTTCTCTAAATAGGTTATCATAACATTGGCAAAAAGTGATATTTTCCCCTCCTTTGGCTATGCTTATACTATTAATTTTTCCCCTATATATCGCATGTCTAGAACAATTCAAATAATCATAATTATAATAGACATGCATGCTAAATCTTTCCTAGTTTTTGAATGCTCCCTCTTTGTCATATTTGTCAATGTGATAGATGTGAGGTAAAAGATCTAGGAACCAGAATCAAGATAATTGATTCTGATCAAGATAATTCTATCACAATTCCATAAGACTCATGATAAAATGTACTACCCACATCCAGACAGAGAGGTGAGTGCAGACTGAAGCTCATGTCTTCTTCTGTTTTGGTTTTGGAATAGGAAAATAGAGGAATTTATTTTGCTCTACATAACTGTAACAGGCTTTGTTTTTCTTACTTTATCAAAATAAAGTTAAAATTTTTAAATGAACATGATTTTATCAGTGAAAATAAAATTAAACAAGATGTATTACCAATGCTATCTTAACTTCCTTTACTTTATAGTTGCAAATGAAAACTCTTTTATGTGCTACCTTCTATTAGAATGTGAGTTCCTAGAGTAATAAAAATAATAGGGAACCACTGAAGAACTTTGAGTAGAAGTGTAACATAATACATCATGTAAAATGAGTAACTGCAAAGTTTTTTAAACATTATAAATTTTATTACAAGTTAAGTTTTAAAAGTTTACTTTGATCCATTTAATATGCTAACCCCACTAATAGTATCTATCTATATAATATGAAGAGGCAGCATTACCTATGGTGTCCCAAATAATTTCACAAAAGAAAAAAAATAAACTACTTCTGTATCTTTACCAAGAAAATCTCAAGAACTATTTTGGCATTTTGTGGTCTGTGGAGGTCACAAAGAGCCAGAGATGATTAAATGATTGAATAAAAACAATAAAATCAGTAAGACCATATAATATGATCAGATAGGATAACAAAAATGCAGTACTAGCTCAATATTACAAAAAACTATAATAGACCATTTCAGTTAAAAAAAAAAACCTACAAAAAGTATATGCAATAGATGCAGAAAAAACTTCTGACAAAATGCAGTATGTTTGAAACATTCTTAGAAAGAAAACCAACCCTGAAGAGATTAATTACTTCTCAAATACCCCAAACAACAGAAATGCAGGAATAAATTAATGAAACAAGTCAAGAACAGCAGTAGCAAGAGTACAACAGCAATCTAGTTAAAATTATATTTTTCTTTTTTTAATATACTTATTTTATTAAATATTTTCCAATCATATTTTTCTTTTTTTCAATCATATTTAAAAATATTAATGTTCATTTTTTTTAATTTCAAGTTCCAAATTCTCTTCCCTCCAGTCATTTCCCTACTCATTAAGAAGCCAAGCAATATATATTACACTGAAAAAATCATAGAAACAATTAAAACTTCATTGAAGAAAATGACAATAATGAGACATCCTTTCAAGCCTTATGGGATGTAGCCAAAGTACTAAGGGGAAAATTTATATCCTTGAGTTCATATATTAACAAATTAGGGAGGGCAGAGATCAATGAATTGGACATGCAAATCAAAAACCTTGAAAGTGAATAAATTAAAAGCCCCCAGAAGAAAACCAAAGTAGAGATTCTAAAAATTAAGGGAGAAATTAATAAAAACAAAAGTGATAGAACTATTGAACTAATAAATAAGACTAGAAGCTGGTATTTTGAAAAAACAAACAAAATAGACAAAGTAGTGGTCAATCTAATTTAAAAAAGAAAAGAAGAAAACCAAATTAACAGTATCATAGATGAAAAGGGGAACCTCACTTCCAACAAAGAGGAAATTAAGGTAATCATTAAAAACTATTTTGCCCAATTATATAATAATAAATATGCCAATCTACGTAATATGGATAAATATTTACAAAAATATAAATTGACTAGATTAACAGAAGAAGAAATAGAATTCTTAAATAATACCATATCAGAAAAAGAATTGAACAGGCCACCAAAGAACTCCGTAAGAAAAAATTCCCAGGGCCTGATGGATTCACAAGTGAATTCTATCAAACATTCAAAGAACAGCTAATCCCAATACTATACAAACTATTTGACATAATAAGCAAAGAGGGAGTTCTTCCAAATTCCTTTTATGACACAAACATGGTTCTGATTCCAAAGCCAGGCAGGCCAAAAACAGAGAAAGAGAATTATAAACCAATCTCCCTAATGAATATAGATGCAAAAATCTTAAATAGGATACTAGCAAAAAGACTCCAGCAAGTGATCAGAAGAGTCAGTCACCATGATCAAGTAGGATTTATATCAGGAATGCAGGCCTGGTTCAAAATTAGGAAAACCATCCACATAATTGACCACATCAACAAGCAAACCAAAATAAATCACATGATTATTTCAATAGACGCAGAAAAAGCCTTTGATAAAATACAACACCCATTCCTATTAAAAACACTAGAAAGGATAGGAATAGAAGGACCTTTCCTAAAAATAATAAACAGTACCTATCTAAAACCATCAGCCAACATTATCTGCAATGGGGATAAACTCGAAGCCTTCCCAATAAGATCAGAAGTGAAACAAGGATGCCCATTATCACCTCTATTACTTAACATTGTACTAGAAACACTAGCAGTAGCAATTAGAGAAGAAAAAGAAATTGAAGGTATTAAAATTAGCAATGAGGAGACCAAGCTATCACTCTTTGCAGATGATATGATGGTCTGCTTAAAGAGAATCACCTAAAAAGCTAGTGGAAATAATTAACAACTTTAGCAAAGTTGCAGGATACAAAATAAAGTCACATAAGTCATAGGCATTTTTATATATCTCCAACACATCTCAGCAGCAAGAATTAGAAAGAGAAATTCCATTTAAAATCACCCTAGACAATATAAAATACTTGGGAATCTATCTGCTTAGACAAACACAGGAACTATATGAACACAACTACAAAACACTTTCCACACAACTAAAACTAGATCTGAGAAATTGGAAAAACATTAACTGCTCATGGGTAGGACAAGCTAACATAATAAAAATGACCATCCTACCCAAACTTATCTATTTATTTAGTGCCATACCCATCAAACATCCAAAAACTTTTTTACTGAATTAGAAAAAAAACATAACAAAGTTCATTTGGAAGAACAAAAGAAAAAGGATACTCAGGGAAAAAATGGAAACAAAAATGATCTCAAACTATACTATAAAGCAGTGGTCATCAAAACAATTTGGTACTGGCTAAGAGACAGAAACGAAGATCAGTGGAATAGACTTGAGGTAAGGGACCTCAGCAAAACAGTCTGTGACACACCCAAAGATCCCAGCTTTTGGGACAAAAATCCACTATTTGATAAAAACTGTTGGGTAAATTGAAAGACAATGTGGGAGAGATTAAGTTTGGATTAACACCTCACACCCAAACCAAGATAAATTCAAAATGGGTGAATGACTTGAACATAAAGAAGGAAACTATAAGTAATTAGGTGAACACAGAATAGTATACAGACCTTTGGGAAATGAAAGATTTTAAAACCAAACAAGACTTAGAAAAAGTCACAAAATGTAAAATAATTTTGATTATAGCAAATTTAAAAGCTTTTGTACAAACAAAACCAATGTAACCAAAATTGGAAGGGAAGTAACAAATTGGGAAACAATCTTCTCTGACAAAGGTCTAATTACTCAAATTTACAAAGAACTAAATCAATTGTAGAAAAAAATCAACCCATTCTCCAATTGATAAAAGGGCAAGGGGACATAAATAGGCAATTTTCAGTCAAAAAAAAATTTCACTGAAAAGAACTCCTTAAAAAAGCAGAACTGGCCTTCTCGGGGGAAAGGTACAAAAATTCCATGAAGAAAAGAACTCTTTAAAACATAGAATTGGTCAAATAAAAAATGAGATACAAAAGCTTACTCAAGAAAATCATATCTTAAAAATTAGAATTGAACAAGTAGAAGTTAATAACTCCATAAGACATCAAGAAACAATCAAATAAAGTCGAAAGAATGAAAAAAAAAATTGAAGCAAATCTGAAATAACTCATTAGAAAAAGAACTGGCCTGGAAAATAATTCCAGGAGACATAATCTAATAATTATTGGACTTCCTAAAAACCAGGATAAAAGAAAAAAGCCTAGATATTATCTTCCAAGAAATTATCAAGGGAAACTATCCTAATATTCTAGAACCAAAAAGTAAAATAGAAACAGAAAGGATTCACCAGGCTTTGCCGTGGGTCTCTGGAGAAGTGACCCCTCTCTTTCTGGTGAGGTCTCAGCATTTATTCTAGCATGTAAAGAAGCCTAAGTAGCAGTCTTTAGAAGTTGAAATGAGACGTCCAGTCAAGATGGCGGCTTAGAAGCAGCAAAAGTTCAGACCTCGGAAACCCTTCCTTACCGATCGCAAACAGAGTGCTCCTAGGCCACCAAAATTCAAGCTGAACAACAGGATAGACCTGGGGAAACCTCCTCCTGGACCTGGATCAAAAGGTACTGCACCCCAAAAGCCAGAACCCTAGATCACTCGGATCTAAGGGGTAGACAGAAAGAAGGTCCCAGGACCCATCCCCCCTAACCCAGAGTGTTGAGCCCAGGGCTGCAGCGGGAACCTGAGGGCTCAAGGACTCACCTTGAAAGCAACCTGAGCCAGTCTCCGGGGAGCCCAACACAGACGGCAGGGAAACATAGAAGGGGGAAGCCGGTAGCCCCCTGGCTGGGTCCTTCCATCTGAGTCTCAAGGGAGGTCCCAGCTTAAGGGCACCAGCTGAAACCAATCCCATCAGGAGCCCTCAGAGCTACTGAAAGGACAGAAAACTCAGGGCTGGCAAAGGGGTTGCTCTGGAGAGCTTACATTGAAAGTAACCCGGGCCAGTTTCCGGGCATTCAACGCAGACTGTGGAAGAGGAGGTTACTGCTTTTTTTTTCTTCCTTTTTTTGGCTTGGGATCATTCCGCCCACACCACCTGAACCTAATCCCATCAGGAGCCCTCAGAGCTTCTGAAAGAACAAAAACCTCAGGGCTAGTGAAGGGCTTACCTTGAAAACAACCCACCAGTCTCCAGGCATTCAACACATATTGTGGAGGAGGAAGCTTATTGCATCAGGGCTCATTCCACCCAAACCAGGTGAACCTAATCCCATCAGGAGCCCTCAGAGCCCAGAGAGGCCAAGCTTCTCCCCCCTTAGAGAGCAGGGTCTTCTGAAAAAAACAGAAACCAAGAGGCGAAGTCAAGATGGCAGTCTAGAAGGAGCATAGACCTGGCAGCCTGGCCAGAACTTTGGAGATCCTCCATATCTGCTCCAGCCCCGTCCAGGAAGTTTAAAACTCAGAGTAAACCCAGCCCAACTAAGCTGAACTCAATACCATCAAAAGTCTCCAGAACACAGGGAAGCCCAGGCTCCCCATCCATCCTCATCCACTGCTGGACCAGAGGACAGGAAAGCTCAAACCCCCAACAACCTTCCCCCAGAGATTACACCAAGAGATCCTCTGTTAAAGCTCCAAGAGGGGAGACTGATAGAAGTCCCCAAAAAACAAAAAAATGAGAGGAACAAGAGCACAGACAAATATGGGGAGGAAAGAAGGGGTGAATTTGAACAAACAACAGAAACAGAAGAAAGAAACTACAATAGACAGCTACTACTCACCAAATGGAACAGAGGGGGAGAGATCAGCAAAAGATAAACCAGAAATCCCAGCAAATTGGATACAGTCTGTGGAAGAACTCAAAACACAACTAAGAGAGGCTGAAGACAATTAAGAAAAGAACTTAAAAATTAAGATAAGTCATCTGGAAACAGAGGCACTGGAACTAAAACAAGAAAATAGTGTCCTGAAAGCCAAAATCATCCAGCTGGAAAATAAGGCAAAGGAGAGGAAAGATGAGGCAAAGGAGACGAAAGACGATCTTCAAAGAAAATCAGAACAGAAGGAAAAAGACGACCAAAAAGCCAGAGATGAAATCCAATCTTTAAGAACCAGAGTAAAACAACTAGAATCAAGTGACCTCACAAGGCAGCAGGACACTATAAAACAAAACAAAAAGAATGAAAAAATTGAGGAAAATCTGAAGCATCTCATTCACAAAACAGACGATTTAGAAAATCGTTCAAGAAGAGACAATTTAAGAGTAATTGGACTACCAGAAGACCACAACAAAAGAAAAAGCCTGGACATAATACTAGAGGAAATTATCCAGGAAAACTGTCCCGAGATCCTAGAACAAGAGGGGAAAGTGGAGGTTAAAAGAATCCACAGATCACCCCCTGTATTTAATCCCCAACTAACAACACCAAGATATGTTATAGCCAAATTCAAAAACAATCAGAATGAAAGAACAGGTATTACAAGCTGCCAAGAAGAAGCCATTCAGATACCATGAAAACACGGTGAGGATAACACAGGATCTGTCTGCATCCACACTGAAGGACCGAAAGGCATGGAATAAATAAGATATTCCAGAAAGCAAGAGAACTAGGCCTACAGCCAAGAATAAAATACCCATCAAAACTGACTATATTCTTACAGGGGAAAGTATGGTCATTTAAAACAACAGAAGAGTTCCAAGCATTCATAAATAAAAGACCAGACCTGAACAGAAAATTTGAAGTCCAACCACAGAACTCAAGAGAATCATCAAAAGGTAATTATAAAAGAGGGGAAAAAAACAACAACAACAACAACAAAATTTTTTAAGAGACTCAATAAGTTAAAATGATATGTATCCCTATAAGAAAAGAGGTCATTGGCAACTCTTAAAATCTGTTGCTATCACCTAAGCAGCTAGAAGAACTACACTCAGAGGGAACAGTGACAAACTGTATAGGATGAAAGGACAAGACATAAATAGGTATATAGATATATGCAGGCATAAATACATATACATGTGTATGTGTGTGTGTGTGTATATATATATATATATATATATATATATATATATATATATATATACAACTAAAGCAAAAAAAAAGAGGTTAATACTAAAAGAAATGGGAAAAGAAACAAATGGGGGTAAATTTATATGTCACAAAGAAGCTCATGGCGGGAGGGGGGAGAACATCGATACACTGGAAGGGTAAAGAGGTTGGAGATAGGAAATACTCAACTCTTACGTACTTTGAAACTGACCCAAAGAGGAAGAACAATCCAATCCATTGGGAAAGAGAATAGATTTGCGCCCTAGAGGGGAGTAGAAGGGTAAAAAACAGACTGGTGGGGAGGGAAGCAGTACAAGGGGGGGGGGGGGGGTCTTAAAAAGACTACAGGGGAAAATAAGGGAGGGAATAAGAAGGGAGGGGGGTAGAAAGGTAAGTACAAGGGGGACTGATTTAAAGTAAATCACTGGACTAAAAGGTAGAGCTGAAAAAGAAAGGTTAGAATTAGGGAAGGATATCAAAATTCTAGGGAGTTCACAAGTGACAGTCATAACATTGAATGTGAATGGGATGAACTCACCCATAAAACATAGACGAATAGCAGAATGGATTAGAATCCAAAACCCTACCATATGTTGTCTCCAAGAAATACTCATGAGGCAGGTAGACACCCACAAGGTCAGAATTAAAGGATGGAGTAAGACTTTCTGGGCCTCAACTGACAGAAAGAAGGCAGGAGTGGCAATCATGATATCTGATAAAGCCAAAGCAAAAATAGACCTGAACAAAAGGAATAGGGAAGGTAATTATATTTTGTTAAAAGGGACTTTAGATAATGAGGAAATATCACTAATCAACATGTATGCACCAAATAATATAGCACCCAAATTTCTAATGGAGAAACTAGGAGAATTGAAGGAAGAAATACACAGTAAAGCCATATTAGTGGGAGATCTGAACCAACCATTATCAAATTTAGATAAATCAAATCAAAAAATAAATAAGAAAGAGGTAAAAGAAGTGAATGAAATCTTAGAAAAATTAGAATTAATAGACATATGGAGAAAAATAAATAGGGATAAAAAGGAATACACCTTCTTCTCAGCACCACACGGCACATTCACAAAGATTGACCATACATTAGGTCACAGAAATATGGCACACAAATGCAGAAAAGCAGAAATAATAAATGCAGCCTTTTCAGACCACAAGGCAATAAAAATAACGATCAGTAATGGTACATGGAAAACCAAATCAAAAACTAATTGGAAACTAAACAATATGATACTCCAAAATCGTTTACTTAGAGAAGAAATCATAGAAACAATTAATAATTTCATCGAGGAAAATGACAATGGTGAGACATCCTTTCAAACCTTTTGGGATGCAGCCAAAGCAGTAATCAGAGGTAAATTCATATCCCTGAGTTCATATGTTAACAAACTAGGGAGAGCAGAGATCAATCAATTGGAAATGCAAATAAAAAAACTAGAAAGCGACCAAATTAAAAACCCCGAGCAGAAAACCAAAATAGAAATCCTAAAAATTAAGGGAGAAATTAATAAAATTGAAAGTGATATAACTATTGATTTAATAAATAAGACAAGAAGATGGTACTTTGAAAAAACAAACAAAATAGACAAAGTAATGGTCAATCTAATTTAAAAAAGGAAGGAAGAAAAGCAAATGAACAGCATCAAAGACGAAAAGGGGGACATCACCTCTGATGAAGAGGAAATTAAGGCAATCATTAAAAATTACTTTGCCCAATTATAAGCCAATAAATACACCAATTTAAGTGATATGGGTAAATATATACAAAAATACAAACTGCCTAGACTAACAGAAGAAGAAATAGAATTCTTAAATAATCCCATATCAGAAAATGAAATCCAACAGGCTATCAAAGAACTTCCTAAGAAAAAATCCCCAGCGCCTGATGGATTCACCAGTGAATTCTATCAAGCATTCAGAGAACAGTTAATCCCAATACTATACAAACTATTTGACATAATAAGCAAAAAGGGAGTTCTACCAAACTCCTTTTATGACACAAACATAGTACTGATTCCAAAACCAGGTAGGTCAAAAACAGAGAAAGAAAACTATAGACCAATTTCCCTAATGTATATAGATGCAAAAATCTTAAATAGGATACTAGCAAAAAGACTCCAGCAAGTGATCAGAAGGGTCGTCCACCATGATCAGGATTTATCCCAGGGATGCAGGGCTGGTTCAATATTAGGAAAACCATCCACATAATTGACCACATCAACAAGCAAACCAACAAGAACCACATGATTATCTCAATAGATGCAGAAAAAGCCTTTGATAAAATACAACCCATTCCTATTAAAAACACTAGAAAGTATAGAAATAGAAGGGTCGTTCCTAAAAATAATAAACAGTATATATCTAAAACCATCAGCTAATATCATCTGCAATGGGGATAAACTAGATGCATTCCCAATAAGATCAGGAGTGAAACAAGGATGCCCATTATCACCTCTATTATGTGACATCGTACTAGAAACACTAGCAGTAGCAATTAGAGAAGAAAAAGAAATTGAAGGCATCAAAATAGGCAACGAGGAGACCAAGATATCACTCTTTGCAGATGACATGATGGTCTACTTAAAGAATCATAGAGATTCAACCAAAAAGCTAATTGAAATAATCAACAACTTTAGCAAAGTTGCAGGATATAAAATAAACCCACATAAGTCATCAGCTTTTCTATATATCTCCAACACAGCTCAGCAGCAAAAACTAGAAAGAGAAATCCCATTCAAAATCACCTTAGACAAAATAAAATACCTAGGAATCTATCTCCTGAGACAAACACAGGAACTATATGAACATAACTACAAAACACTTGCCACACAACTAAAACTAGACTTGAGCAATTGGAAAAACATTAACTCCTCACGGATAGGACGAGCCAATATAATAAAAATGACCATCCTACCCAAACTTATTTATCTATTTAGTGCTATACCCATGGAACTCCCAAAAAATTTCTTTACTGATTTAGAAAAAAACATAACAAAGTTCATTTGGAAGAACAAAAGATCAAGGATATCCAGGGAAATAATGAAAAAAAAAAACACAAATGAGGGGGGCCTTGCAGTCCCAGGCCTCAAACTATATTACAAAGTAGCAGTCATCAAAACAATTTGGTACTGGCAAAGAGACAGAAAGGATGATCAGTGGAATAGACTGGGGGCAAGAGACCTCAGCAAGACAGAATACGATAAACCCAAAGATCTCAGGTTCTGGGACAAAAATCCACTATTCGATAAAAACTGCTGGGAAAATTGGAAGACAGTGTGGGAGAGATTAGGAATTGATCAACACCTCACACCCTACACCAAGATAAATTCAAAATGGGTGAATGACTTAAACATAAAGAAGGAAACCATAAGTAAATTGGGTAAACACAGAATAGTATACATGTCAGACCTTTGGGAGGGGAAAGACTTTAAAACCAAGCAAGACGTAGAAAGAATCACAAAATGTAAAATAAATAATTTCGACTACATCAAATTAAAAAGCTTTTGTACAAACAAAACCAATGTAACTAAAATCAGAAGGGAAACAACAAATTGGGAAAAATCTTCATAAAAACCTCTGACAAAGGTTTAATTACTCAAATTTATAAAGAGCTAAATCAATTGTACAAAAAACCAAGCCATTCCCCAATTGAAAAATGGGCAAGGGACATGGATAGGCAGTTTTCAGATAAAGAAATCAAAACTATTAATAAGCACATGAAGAAGTGTTCTAAATCTCTTATAATCAGAGAGATGCAAATCAAAACAACTCTGAGGTATCACCTCACACCTAGCAGATTGGCTAACATGACAGCTATGGAAAGTAATGAATGCTGGAGGGGATGTGGAAAAGTAGGGACATTAATTCATTGCTGATGGAGTTGTGAACTGATCCAACCATTCTGGAGGGCAATTTGGAACTATGCACAAAGGGCAATAAAAGAATGTCTACCCTTTGATCCAGCCATAGCACTGCTGGGTCTGTACCCCAAAGAGATAATGGACAAAAAGACTTGTACAAAAATATTCATAGCTGCGCTCTTTGTGGTGGCCAAAAATTGGAAAATGAGGGGATGCCCATCAATTGGGGAATGGCTGAACAAATTGTGGTATATGTTGGTGATGGAATATTATTGTGCAAAAAGAAATAATAAAGTGGAGGAATTCTATGGAGACTGGAACGACCTCCAGGAAGTGATGCAGAGCGAGAGGAGCAGAACCAGGAGAAGAACATTGTACACAGAGACAAACACACTGTGGTATAATCGAACGTAATGGACTTCTCCATTAGTGGCGGTGTAATGTCCCTGAACAATCTGCAGTGATCTAGGAGAAAAAACACTATCCATAAGCAAAGGACAAACTGTGGGAGTAGAAACACCAAGGAAAAGCAACTGCCTGACTACAGCGGTTGAGGGGACATGACAGAGGAGAGACTCTAAACGAACACTCTAATGCAAATATTAACAGCATGGCAATGGGTTCGAATCAATAACACATGTGATACCCAGTGGAATCACACGTCGGCTACGGGGGGTGGGGGGAGGAAAAGAAAATGATCTTTGTCTTTAATGAATAATGCATGGAAATGATCAAATAAAATACTATAAAATTAAAAAAAAAAAAGAAGTTGAAATGAAAAAAAAAAGAAAGGATTCACCAATTACCTCCTAAAAGAGATCCCCAATGGATTATTCTTAGGAATATTATAGCCAAATCTCAGGACTCCTAGGTCAAGAAAATATTATAAACAGACAAAAAGAAAAAATTCAAATATCATGGAGTTGAAGTCAGAGTCAGAATAACACAAGATTTACCAGTTTCTACATTAAAAGATCAAAAGGTCTGGCATATGATATCCCAGAGGACAAAGGAGCTAGGACTTCAACCAAGAATCACTTGTCCAGCAAAACTGAGCATAATAATTCAGGGGGAAAAATAAATATTTAATGAAATATAGGACTTTAAACACTCCTGATGAAATGACCAGAACTTAATGGGAAATTTGATTCTCAAATAGAAGACTCAAGAGAAGTATATAATTGGAATTGACTCAAGGAGGCAAGAACATACACAACTATTTGGGTATAGAAAGGGAAAGGAGAGGAGAAAGGGGACAGGGCTGATAGAAAAAAGGGCAAATTTGGGAACAAGGTGGGTAGAAGCTAAACACTTTTCAGTATGGACAGCCAGAATGAAAGGAAAGGATAAAGGACAAGCTTGGGAGATAGGCTAGAAAGTAATACAGAGAAACAACAATGGTGAAAAAATACCTTACAAGTCCTTCCAATAAAGAAAAAAAGATTCTCAAATATAGAGAGAAATGAGTTAAAAGTATAAGAATAAATTCATTCACCAATTGATAGTCAAAGGACATCAACAGGCAGTTTTCAGACTAAGTAATTAAAGTTCTCTATAGTCATAAATAAAAATATTCTAAATCACTAGTAATTCAAGAAATGCCAATGAAAACAACTCTAAGGTACCACTACACACCTTGACTATTATGACAGAAAAGAAAAATAACAAAACTTGGAGATGAAGTGGGTCACCTATTGTGTTGTAAGAAATGACAAGCAGAAGGTACTCAGAAAAACCTGGAAAGGCTTATATTAACTTAAGCAGAGTGAAATAAGCAATTCCAAGAGAACATTGAACACAGTGACAGGAATACTACACAATGAACAACTGTGAAATCCAAAACAATCCAAAAGACTCATGATAAATGCTGTCTGCTTTCAGAGAAAGAACTGATAGAATCTAAATCCAGAACAAAGCAAACTGTTTTTCACTTTTAAAAATTATTTTGTTCAAGTTTTTTTTTTTCCACAAAAGGATTAATATGGGAAAATGTTTTCTATTATTATACATATAAAATCTGTATCAGTGTGAGGGAGTGGGGAGAGAAGGAAAGCAGTAAAAGAGTTTGAGACTCAAAAGACTCTTTTTAAAATTTTGGAAATGTTTTAAATGTAATTAGGAGAAATTTTTAATTAAAAAGAGACAAATATATTGTTGGATTATAATTTTGAATCTATTCTGCTATCCACTTGTTTTATGGGTGAATTCATCCTATTCACATTCACAATTATGGTTACTGAATACTCCCTCTATCTTTTATTTTCTTCAGTTTATCCTTATCTCTTTTTTTATCCTGTCTCTCTTCTAAGGTCTTTTTTGCTTCTGAGCACTGCCTCCCTTAATACCTTCTCCCTTTTGTCAGTCCGCCCTTTCTCTTATCCCTTTCCTTTCCTTTTTTCCTGGGTAAGATATATTTTTATATGCATTTGAGTGTGCATATACTTTTCATTCTTTGAACCAGTTCTGGTGAGGTTCAAACATCCACTCTCATCTTCTCTTCCACTGTAAAAACTGAACCTTACATACCTCTTTTATGTAAGATAATTTTCTCCATTCTTTCTCTCACTTCCTCCTTTTCCCAGTATATCCTTTTAAATTATCCCTTCATTTATGTTTCTGAGATAATCAACTTAGTCCCATACCCTCTATCTAGGATCCTGCTAATTGTCCTAATAATGACAACGTTCTTGGATAATATTTCCAATACAATCATAGATTTCTTCTCCTGATGTGAGGTGCTATCAATTAGAAGGAAAAGCTCTAGGAATTTCAGGGCCATAGCACAGATACTTCTTGAACAGACAATTCTTTATCCTGAATCAGGGCACTCTGGAGCAGTGACTTAGAAATGATAAACATGCAACCTGTCCTCAGATTTAAGATACTGAGGTTTTCCCTGTATCTCAGTCAAAAGCTCTCCTTTCTATAAAGTCATGTGATGGGAATATTATTAATTAATTCAGAGTAAAATAAGCATAACCAGAAAAACAAAATGTACATAATGACTACATCAATGTAAATGAATACTAAAATGAAGAAGATTAACTAATGAACAATATTGGCATTGGAAAATAGAGTAGAAAAGGAAAACATATCACCTTCCTTTCCTTGGAAAGGAAGATGACTGCAGGACAGGAAGTTGCATATATTGTCTGATACAATCATTGTCAATTGCTTTTGCTAAATTGTTTTTCTTTGGGAATTGTATATAACATACAAAAAAAAAAGAATGCATAAATAAAACATTAGTATAAAAAGAATACTGAATAAGAAGATGTGGGATTTAATATGAAATAATGAAGGAAGTGTTCACATAAATTAAGTCACAGATCCTCCAAAATATCAAAGTTAATCTTAGATGGTCATTGGGGCATGAAGCAAAAAGGACTATGAGTCAAGGGAATTGTCCTCATGAGCACCACTAAATTCTGTTCGGTCAACCCTTGGCCTCAGCTTCTACCCTTAACTCCAGTTACATGTCTTGAGAATGCATATGACTGCTCACAATGGGATTAAGTAAGAGTGAAGGGATCATTGCAAAATAATTATCATCATTATCATTACAGCACACATTCTAGTAACAGTGAGTCAACAATACAATTATTATATATTAAGGGCAAGGCATTCATTAGTCTTAAATGTATTAAATAATAAACAGAAAAAATCTCAAATGTAATTTGGGGTTATATTTAGCCTCAGTATCATCAGTAACATCAGTTGCAATATAATAGTAACAGTAAGATAAGGAGTATAGCTAAATCTCATTTGCATGTAGCTCCATCTAGTGGCTAAACATACCAAGATCTCTTTTTCTAAAGTCTATGATTCAGTCACAATAAATTTGGTAGCAAAGAACAGGTTTTAACCAACATTTCTACTAAATTATTGAAATTTTCGCCGAGATTATCATTAATGTTACTAGGAATCTGAAAAATCAAAGTGCTTTGTTTTCATAGCAACACTGCAAATCATAAGGGTTTGGGGTTTTGTTTTGCTAATTTACACAAAAAAACCTAAATGTCTTACCAAGTTAATGAAATCAAACTAGTAAATTTGCCTAGAAAAATGCTAACTCATCCGTAAGATTCGCCTTGTTTTATCCCATAGATGAAAATAATTCTCTACTTATCTGATCTCATAGTACTTTATTCTTTATGTATTTATATCCTGTCTTATCTTCTCCACAATCTATTGTAATCTCATTTTTTTGTTGAGTAGCACAGTATATTGCATGATGCTTAAATACTGAATGAATTAACTTAATCATATTACTGCTATAATAAAAAAATAAAATATATCAATCCTCCTTAAAAATTTTTGATTGTCATATTTTCTTTTCTGAGAAAGGTTGAAGTGTTACCAAATGAAACTTTATTTTTTAAAGTAGCAATAATACTGTCAATTCATTTAACTCTGCATGTACTTTTTGACTCTGTCTCTTCTCAATTTCATCCTGCCTGACTTCTGCAATATCTAATGAATAAAGTACACTCTAGCATGAACCCCTTAGAATTTCGGAGTGAAATGAACAAAAAAGTGGACTTCTCTCAACTAAATTACTGCTCTACAAATATAAAATTTTGTTCCACAAAAAACTCAACTTGTTATAAAGTTGAGTCAAAAAAGTTGAGTTTTTGAAGGGACATATGTGGTGCTCCTTTTTCAAATTTCAAGGGGATTTGAGGTCATTGATAACACTGAATTTTCAGTCATCATATATAATAGGCATATACAAATTCACTTTTCGCTAAACAACTTTAAATAAACAAAATAACAGTGTAAGAAGCTACACAAATAAGTTAGTACTACAGACTGCTTCTTTTTAAGGAATAAGGTGAAACAAAGAGAAGCTACTGCAGAAGGATCTAGGTGTGGTGAATATAGGTAAGTGCCAATGTAAAACTTTAGATTTAAAGAGACTGTGGTTAAATAAACAGTTTGGGAGAAAGAGCCAGAAATGTAAGTTCATTTCTAAAATAGTCTGTTGATTTTGCTCCCAGTGATTGTCTACCTTATAAATTGAAAAGATTTAATGATATGCTGCTTTTAATCTGGAAATTCAGATGTAGATACAGAAATATAAATATATTATAGGTACCTATATTACATTATGTTGAACATAAATGATAACAAACACTGATTCTTTTAAAATTATGTTTAAATAAACTTTATAAACAGTGATGTTAATGACTTTCTAGTCAGAATATTTTTGGATAATGACTCAAAAAATACACAAATTTACCTTTAACAAAAGACATGCAAAATTAGCCACATGTATATAATCTGTGTTACTGCCTCTATAAAAACTCTATTTCAAAAAAGACAAAAAGCTCAGATAACACTTAGAAAAACATTTCTTTTCTGCCCTGGTACTAATTTATTCTGCTTTTGTATACAACTCTGGACATGTTATTCCACAGAATGCCCTGGAAATGCCATTCCCTACTTCCATTAATTTGTGTTCCTGCTTGCGTTCAAAATTTGACTCAAAACTTAACCTTTTCATGTGTATAAAAATATTTATAGTCACATTCTTTGTGGGAGCAAAAAATTGGAAAATGAGGGGGTGTCCATCAATTGGGGAATGGCTCAATAAATTGTGGTATATGTTGGTGATGGAATATTATTTTGCTGAAAGGAATGATTGAGGAATTCCATGTAAACTGGAACAACCTCCAGAAATTGACGCAGAGTGAAAGGAACAGGACCAGAAGAACATTGTACACAGAGACTGATACACTGTGGCACAATCAAATGTAATAGACTTTTCTACCAGCAACAATGCAATGATCCAGAACAATCCAGAGGAACTCCAGAAAGAACTGTGGAAACAGAATTGCATTGCAAAAATATGTAATCGATCACACAGTGTGATAGGGATATGATTGGATTTTGATGTTAAAGGATGGTTCTACTGCTGATATAAATAACACAGAAATAGATTTTGAACAATGATAAATTGTGAATCTCAAAATTGCTCAGACTGTACTTTAGAAGATTTGATTTTAAGCTATTTCCCTATTATAACAATGTGAGAACTTTTAAAATTACTCCACCCTGCTCAGACAGTGCCTTTAGGGAAAGATAAAGTTGTAAACTCCTTACTGGACAATGAAAAGTCCCCAACTCATACCTAAAGTGAAGCAAAAACCTTAAGCTAGGTCTATTTTTAGATCTAATACAAAAGGGTACTAAGTACCTATAAAGGTTAATCACTAAAAGGTCAAGCAAATTACAAAGGGCAAGCTTAGCAAAGAGATGTTAAATACTCAGAAGATATAATCTAATCAGAAAAGGTGATAACAAAAGAAGATGTGAACTAAGAATGGACAGTCCTGGAGAAAATGTCTACTGTGATTGGTAGATGTGAAAATTTAGGGGAGGTGATACAAGAGAAAATTTTCTTTAAAAGGAAGGTGGAGTTTGTGGAGTTGGGAGTTTGGAGTTAGTTTGGAGGAGCTGGCTCTCTGAACTTAGTTGGAGTTTGGAGTTAGTTTGGAGGAGCTGGATCTCTGAACCCAGTTCAGAGTTGAGGATTTCAGTGAAGGACTGGAGTTTTGCTTAGGACAAATCTTATGGTGAGTGATAAAGGACTGACTAGTCTCTCTTAAGGCTCAGGCCTAGGCCATTTGGCCTAGGCCCTTCATACTATTTTCTCTTATTCTCTCTCTCTCCCTTTCCTTAATTCCACAGGTTTGTAACCTAAGCGTCATCTTCAGCTTTTCATTGCTTCTCATTCTCTATATTTAATTAGTTGCCAAGTCTTGTCATTCTACCTCCAAAACATCTCTCCTTTCCAGTCTGTTCTCCTCATTCATAAAACTAGCATCCTAGTTCAATCTATCCTCACCTCTTGTCTGGAATATTACAATAGCTGCCTACCTGATTTCTGTGCTTCCAATTATCTCTCCATTCTGATCCGTCCTCTACAGAGCTCCAAAATTGTCATTCTAAAAGCACAGGGATGACTCTGGGGGCAGTGCCAAGATGGTAAACTAGAATATCTCAAGGCCACCACAAGAATCCCCTTAAACCAATATTTAAATAATGCCATAAAACAAATGGGAGTAAAAGAACCAACAAGGAGAAACTTTCAAGAAAAGAAAAGACCTAAAAGGTAGGCAGAGAACATCTGAGGCACTGTGGGGAGAGGAGAGCATAGTCAGCAAGAGTAAAGAGCAAGCCAAGAGCAAGCCACACACACCCCCACCAAACATCTGCTGTTACAGGTTCTGAATCTAATCCCAAGACAACATTCAGATACTAAGACCCTACTTGGGCAAACAGAGGTCCAGACCAATGCACATCCCGTGAGCTTTCAAATCTGTGGTAAAGTCCAGAGTCCCAGCCCAGGACAATATGTGCTAAAGTGCATTGATTTGGGTGAGCCCAGAGCAAAGCCAGGGGTCCAGTCTGGGCCTTCGGTGAGAACACAGCCCAGTCTAGGGTAGTTGGTAGACTCAAAGGGGGTCTGGATATTTCTGCCAGGGGATCAGGGTGAAGCTCCAGGACAGGGCAATCAACTGTATGCCTGACTGGATCATTGAGACCAAAAACTTGTGCCTACCCTGGGACTAGAATTTGAGTAGTCTCTGACCTGATCAAGCTCTGAGTGAGAACAAAAGCTTATACCTAAGCCTGAGGTAAGTCTTAACTTATCCAGCATCAAGAGTTAATTGAATCAGCTGTGAAAGGCGGTCCTCAGAACTCCCAGCCCTTAAACCATTATAATATCTTAGAAGAACTGAAATTGGCAGAAACCCAGAAAATAAACTGAGTATCATCAAGGAAAGACTAAAGTTCAAAAGGAAACCCTAACCCCCCCCCCAAAAAAAAACAGATAATCTATGAAAAGGTAGGAAAAAATGAGCAAACAACCTAAAAAGAACCTAACTCTAAAGAATTTTAATGGAGACAAAGAGCAATGTACAGACACAGAAGGAAACAGTGAAAGTATAGCAAACACATGCAAAGTCCAAAAGAAAAATATGGATTAGACAGATTCTAGAAGAGCCCAAAAAGGACTTCAAAAGTCCATTAGAGAGGCCGGGGAGGGGGTGGGGGGAAGCTGGGTGGCTCAGTGGATTGAGAGTCAGACCTAAAGACAGAGGTCCTAGGTTCAAATCTGGCTTCAGACACTTCCCAGCTGTGTGACCCTGGGTAAGTCACTTAACCCTCATTGCCTAGCCCTTACCACTCTTCTGCCTTGGAACCAAAACACAGTATTGATTCCAAGACGGAAGGTAAGGGTTTTAAAAAAAAAGAAAGAGAGAGAGGCAGAGGAAAAGTGGGGAAGAGAAATGGAAAAAATTAAAAAGGAGACCCAAAAAGCTGATAGAGGAAAATCAGTCCTTAAAAATCAGAATTAAGCAACTAGAAAGTAATGATTTTATGAGAAATTAAGAAACAATAAGACAAAATCAAAAGAATGAAAAAAACAGAAGAAAACATGAAGTTGCTTATTGGGGGAAAAAAAAGTGACCTAGAAAATAAATCCAGGAAAGACAATGTAAGAAGTATTGAACTACCGAAAGCCATGATCCAAAAAAAAAATTGCTTGGACATCATAATACAAGAAATGATCAAAGAAAACTGCCCAGATATACTATACTCGAACAAGAAAATAATATAGAAATTGAAAGAATATACAGATCACGCCCAGAAGGATATTCTCAAATGACAACTTACATCAAAAGAAGAAAATACTGCAATGCAATGATACAGGACAATCCCAAGGGATTCATGAGAAGGAATGCTATCCACATCGAGAGAACGAACTGTTGGGATAGAAACGCAGAAGGAAAACATTTGATTTATCACTTGCTTATAAATGGGTGTAGGATTTTGGTTTTTAAAAGATTCCTTTATTATAAAAATGAAGAATATGGAAATAGATAGTGAGTGATAATACATGTATAATCCAGTTGTTGACTCTGGGAGGTGGTGAAGGAAAAGGATAAGGAAAGAACATTAATCATGTAACCATGAAAAAATACTTAAATAAAATAAAACAAAAGCACAGGTATGACCACATCGTTCACCTGCTCAAGGAATTTCAATTATATACAACTGCACTGTTGGACACTTAATAATCTCTATAATTTAGTTTTAAGTCTATATTATCAGTATTTCATATCTACCACACACCTTTATGCTTCAAAGTGAATCTGAGAAATGCAAATTATGGAACCTCTCAGAGTCAACCTAACATTCATCATATTGGACTTTCTCTTCTAAAATATGCTTTGACCATTTACCAACTGAGGAATGTTCTTATATAAATTTGATTCACTTCCTTATATCTTGGAAACAAAACCCTTATCAGGGAAAATTTGCTGTAAAAAGAAAAAAATTCTCATCTGACTTCCTTCTAATTTTAGCTTTGTTGGCTTTATGAAAAAAACAATTTAATCTTGAATAAAACTGCTCATTTGACCTTCTATTATCTTCTCTATCCCTTGTTGGATTATGAAATCATGATCAAACACAATCATGAAAGGTAACTTCTTCCTTGCCCCTATGCTTATGATCTCACTCTTTACATCTACAACATTTGAAGTTTATCCTGATTATATTGCATCAGTTGTTGGTGTAAAACTGAGTATCTATGAGTTTTCTCAATTGATAATTTAGAATTCAGTTATCAGATGGTGAGTTCTTTCCTTTCCTGGGGACTTAGGTTTAAATGCTGTATCCATTTATATTACTATGTTGTGTAACCAATGTGTTCTAGTAATCAACCTATTTATTTTGTGGGATAATTTGACAGCAGGTACAGCTAGGTCCACTTCTTTTTTCATTATTTCCCTTGAGATTCTTGTGCTTTTGTTCCTCCACATGAATTGTCGTTTTTCTAATGCCATACAGTAAACCTATGGAACTCTGATTGATATGGCACCAAATAAGTAAGTTAATTCTAATAGTACTGTCAGTTATATTACTCCAATTATTTAAGTTAATAAAGAATATTTTGTAGTTGTACATTTAAGAATTCCTCTGTGTATACTGTTAAATTGACTCTCAAATATTTTGTTTTATAGTCATTTTAAAAAGAATTTCTATTTCTAAATCTTCCTGCTGAGTTTTCTTGATAATTTAGAAGAATTGAGAATTTGCAAATATTTATTTTCAACCCTGCAACTTTAAAAAAGATATGTTTCAAATTTTTTTTTATTTCTTTTTTACTTCTTTAGGGTTCAACCATCATCTCTGCAAAAGTACTAACTTTGTTTCCTCTTTGCTTATACTTATTTCCTCAATTGCTTTTTCTTGACTTATTACTATAGATAATCTTCTTAACATATCTGTTTTCCCACTTCTAACAAAACTCCCCTACCCCAACATCCCATTCTAATGCTACACAATGCTTCCACTGTATTCAGGAAAATGAATGACTTTACCTTAGAAAATTATCTTGCTTTCATCTTATGTCTTTTCCTTTCCCATTCCTTTTAATATTTTGGATTTCACAGAGACCTAGATTTCTCCTTACACAGCCTCCTTGGCCTTTCAGCACACCAGGGAAATTCAATATGCATATTGATTGATACTTCCTCTAACACCTTGACCTCTCACAGCAGCCAAATATAAAAATAATCACATCCTTGATCTTGCAATCACCCATAAATGCATTACTTCCATGTTCATGAACTCTGAGAATCTCATTCTTTAAGTTGCAAAAAAAAAAGGACTGTATTGGTAGAGGAATTTCACTATTCAGGAGATCACATGATTGAGTCCCTATCCCTTATTTTCTCATCTTGTCTTATGTCCATTTTCATAATGAAATTTCATCAAGCATCAAAGTATATTCTGATTATACTTTATCTTCTTTAACAAGAGGACTGTAATTATCTTCCTAGTGATAATTTTTTAATGATCATCATGAGTAGTACAAAACAAGATACCTAAATATTACATGAAATGATGTTTTATTACTTTTAAGCCCTTACTTAAATCAATTCTGCTAACTGTTTTGTCTCTCAGAAGAACCCATAAGCCATCCTTCCAATTAATTTCATTTATCTTCTGGTTTCATTAATGTGAGACTACCAATATTGAAGTGGTTTAGTTCCTTATTCATATGTAAATGCACAAATAGCTCATATTTAAAAAACAGTTAAATTAAAGTTTGCAAAACATCTAAACTGGAGTCATTTTTAGCATCCTTTCCCACGATTCTACCATAGATTGTGGAAGAGAAAGGGAACTAAATACATTCTATTTCTTTCTTTATGGCTCTCTATAGTCAAACTATTAATGATGAGTCGATATTTAAATACGTTGCTCTTTTAATACAGGGATGTCTTAAAACCTTCCCACCATGATAGAATATGCCAAAACTTACATTCCAATGCATAGCCTTTAACAACTTACAGTCATCTCCATGTCACAATGAGGCATCACAGTAAAATTTTGTGGATGTGATGATAAAAAAAATTAATTCTGTTTAACTATTCCCTCTAAAGATGTCAGAGTTTTTCATGAACATTCATTCAACAAAATATACATTGTATGGGGGACTTCCGCTCACGATGGCAGCTTAGAGAAAGCTAAAGTTCAGATCTCTGGAAAACCCTTCCCAACCGATCTCAAACTATAAGCTCCTAAGGTGCCGAAATTCAAAACGATCAACAGCATAGACCCTGGGAATCCTCCTCCTGGACATGGACCTGGATCAAAAGGTAAGGCCCCCCTCAAAAGCCAGAACCCGAGATCACCCGAACCTAAAGGGTAGGAGCGCAGAGTCCAAGGCTCCGGGAAGCCGCTGCTCCTCCCCCCTCAGAGAGCAGGGTCGTCTGAAACAACAGCAACCCTCAGGGCGGGCAAAACAGCCTCACCAGCTGGATCATGCAATCCAAGTCTCAGTGAAAGTCACTGCCCTCAGGGCTCCGGGAAGCCTCGGCCCCTTCCCCGCAGAGAGCAGGGTCCTCTGAAACAACAGTAACCCTCCCTGCCGACAAAACAGCCTCACGGCCAGCTATTCTGAAGGCAACTTCCGGAAAGCAACCCCACCCAGTCCAGTCGAGGGGGCACCTTAGCCAGGGGAGAGTGTGGCCCCCTAGTCTGACCTTTCCATTCCAGTTCCAGTGAAAGTCATTGCCTTAAGGCATACTCAGTTTAACCCAGGGAAAGCTCATAGAACTGACAATCTGCCCAGGACTAAAGCCTCTGAACACCAGACAGAGATAAGAAAACCTAATCCTCCCCATTCAGAGATGGCAAACTCCACAGAAGCACAGAAGCCCCAAAATCCCAAGAAAAATAAGAAGAAAGGGGCGACTTTGGACACATTCTACGGAGCCAAAATACAAAATACAGAGGAGATAGAAGACGATACACAAGAAAATGCTCCGAAACCTTCCAAAGGAAATGGAAACTCTCCACAAACCCATGAAGAATTTGAATCAGAAATGACCAAAAAGATGGAAGCCTTCTGGGAGGAAAAGTGGGGAAATAATGCAAAAGAAATTCACGCATCTACAAAACCGGTGTGATGAAACTGAAAAGGAAAACCAGGCTTAAAGGCCAGAATCAGACAGCTGGAAGACAACGATCGTGTAAAAGAGCAAGAATTAATAAAGCAAAGCCAAAATACCAAGAAATTAGAAGAGAACATAAAATATCTCACCGACAAGGTGACAGATCTGGAAAATAGAGAGAGAAGAGATAATTTAAGAATAATTGGACTTCCAGAAAAGCCAGAAATAAACACCAAACTCGACATCGTGATACAAGATATAATCAAAGAAAATTGCCCAGAGATTCTAGAACAAGGGGGTAATACAGCCACTGACAGAGCTCACAGAACACCTTCTACACTAAACCCCCCAAAGACAACTCCCAGGAATGTAATTGCCAAACTCCAAAGCTCTCAAACAAAAGAAAAAATGCTACAGGAAGCCAGGGAAGGGAAGGGGAGGGGAGGGGAGGGGAGGGGAGGGGAGGGGAGGGGAGGGGAGGGGAGGGGAGGGGAGGGGAGGGGAGGGAAGGGGAGGGAAGGGGAGGGAAGGGGAGGGAAGGGAAGGGAAGGGAAGGGAAGGGAAGGGAAGGGAAGGGAAGGGAAGGGAAGGGAAGGGAAGGGAAGGGAAGGGAAGGGAAGGGAAGGGAAGGGAAGGGAAGGGAAGGGAAGGGAAGGGAAGGGAAGGGAAGGGAAGGGAAGGGAAGGGAAGGGAAGGGAAGGGAGAGAAAGAGAAAAAGAGGGAGAGAGAGGGAAGGAGGGAGGACTGGAGGAATTGATTGAAGATCTTAGGAAAAATGGAGTCTATGCTTTTGAAGATGAGTATTCAGGATCAGATATACTTTTGTAAACCAATCCACTCATTAGTCATAAGACTTTTTCATACATTATTTGACCAAAAAAATTAAATTAAATTAAATTAAATTAAATTAAACAAATCAAAATGGGTACATGTTGTGTAAAAATTAATTTAAGTTAAATATGAGAGAAAGTCTTTCACATACCCTGGGAAATCAATAAAGCCTAGTACACATTTTAGAGAAATATAATACTTTATAAATAACATGTAATATTAAATTAATACTATAATGCATTCTGATATTAATATTTTCTATTAATATATAATACACAAATTACATAATATCTAAATTAATTGACTTGTACACAATAGCAAAACAACAAAAAGAATGTAATATTAGGCTTAGGGCATCTTTTAAATTAAGAATTCCTATAATCTGATTCCTTTGCTTTAGTCTCAAAGGATGAAGTGACAATTGACAACACTTCTAATTTTGTCTTTGTTCCCATACCTTCCTATGTCATTCAGGAGTTGCCCTTTTGATTACCCTCTCTCTGTCTCTACCTCAGCCTAATTTTCAGTCTCTCTTTGTAGATTGGCTAACATGTCAAATCTCCAGAGTTTTTATGAATAAACCCCCTAAGCAGCATCTCACTTATCAAAATGAATTAAAGTAATCTTACCCACTGTGCCAGCTCATGCCATTGAATAAAATGTAATACTTGGAAAATTATAACATATAAAATATGCGGCATCCAAGCTGGCAATCGGTTAAACATAAATTATAGCACTGCATAAATTTCTGTTAAACTTGTAAAGTAATTCATATTCCTTGCTCTAATACTTCAAAAGATATTACATTATTAATTATTTTTGAGATTGATGAGAGGGAAAAGATGCAATTACTATTTTAAAAATACTTTGGAGAAACTACACAATGCAGAAGGAGTCTAAATACCTCTGGATTTTAAAATATATAGACCACTAGATCTAAATATCCATGAAATTTCATGCAGAAACATGCAGTTGCAACACTTTTTTTAAACAGTACCATTCAAATGACATTCAAGAAAACAAGCTCTCTTTATAATTGTTAAAAGCTATTATATAACATGTTCTTTATAAAGATAAAAGATGCCCTCTTACCTTAATATAGCATTACTAAAGATCTTTTCAGGACTCCCTTGATGGGACTTTATTTCCTACAAAATAAAAACTATTCTGAATTTTTTTGCCTAAAAAATTACATCTACAATTTATCTAACCTCTGCACATACACATGTGTGTACATATATACATACACAATACACACATTCATATACAAATCACTCTCATAACGAAAAACTATCCATTAGAGTGAAACAGCCTGCTCAGAAAGGGAAAGCCTCAAATTTCATGAGCTGTTAAGTACATGATATCCCCAAATTTGTGGGGTCCAGGACTCCAGATATACCTTCAGGTTTTTTTCATTGCAAGTCTAAGGAGACAAACCCCACAAAATAGATGTATAATTTTCCACAAGAGAAATTTCAAAAGTTAACTATCAGCATATAAATTATATGCTTACCTCTGTATAGAACAAACCAATCTTTGTATAAGATGAACTATCAGGCACATGTATTATCAATTCAGCAATGGATTTACCAATTTTAACAAAAATGAATCCTATATAATGAAAATAGAATCCTTAATAATAATCCTAAACATATGAAATGTAAATTATTAATAGATCCATAGATTTCTTCAGCTGAATGGAAACTAATTGAACAATAATGAAAAGATAAGATAATAAATACAAGGATTAAGAAGCAAAATACAAATTTAAAAAAACTACTATACTTCAGACTTATTCAGGAAAATTTCCCTCACGTATTCCAAGTAGTAGTAGGATGACGATTGTCTTTGTACGCTTTCATCTGTGATGTAGATGAGTGTGCACAAAAAACACTTGTGCGTGAAGGAGATTTAAGTGGAAATGTCGATGCACAGAGACAGTCCCCGTTGGAAGCCTGGGTCCATTGGCACGAAAAATCATTACACCTGGAGTCTTCCTCAGCTGTATTGGATGGCCATGTTGTCTTTTGTGCTCCAACACGCCCTAAGCACTCCACAGTGCTTTGCTGCGTTGCCCTCTCAGCCGCTGAACCTTCTTATTGGTTTCTTCCGTCTGTTCGGCTGAAGCAGTCTTCACATGCTGGGTGAGCAAAGCCTTAGTTCACCAGGGGTCTATGACTCGATGACTGCCCTCACAAGGTTTAGCCAGCCTGTCAAAGCCGTTGCCCGGGGTGTGGCCGCTGCCTCATGCTAGCAGCTACTACTTCCAAGTATATAGTAGTAGTCTCTCAGTGATCGAGAATGACTATTGTCTTTGTGCAGTTTCATCTACGGTGTACCCTCATGTGGCTTTGCAGTCCAAAGGCTGAGGCACAGAGTTTGTGGCACATGGGGCATGGGACGTCAGTTGTTACGGGAGGTGTGGTTGTGGCCTGGTGTCAGCATTCACGCTCAGCGGCAAGACGTCGACGTCACTCATCTTCAAAGGTGGTGGCGGCATGGTTAATGTGGGTTCGCCAGCTGCTTCTGTCAGAGGCAGCGAGTTCTAGTTGCTTTGGTGTAATGCCAGCCCACTTCAAATTTGACTTTAGCTGATCCTTGAATCTTTTCTTTGGTCGGCCTTGTTTCCTGAGTCCAGCTGACAGTTCACCGTAGAATACCTGTCTTGGTATTCTCTGTGGGTCCATGCAGATGACGTGTCCAGACCATCGTAGCTGGGTTTTGAGGACCATGACTTCGATGCTGGTGGAGTTGGCTCTGTCGAGGACTTCCTGATTGGTGATTCGGTCCTGCCAACGGATCCTCATGATTGACCAGAGGGAGCATTGGTGGAGTACAGATGAAGCAAATGCACATTAGGGAAAAAATGGAAAACAACTTGCAAGAAATTTGGACTTCAAAACTACAATACCAAACAACATATACTAAAGTGTGGCTATTAATGTTAATGTTAAAAAGAGTTAAATTTTAAAATGTTAATGTTAAAAAAGTTCAGGGCGTACTATGAATCCATGGGAAACAATATTCTTTCCAACACTCTCAGTATCTGGTCACTAACTACTCTCAGGAGCTGGTTAATAAACATCTAATTGTATTATAGCCTACATCTCTCCCTCTTTTTTCACAACAGAATGAGAGACTTAATTAATTTCTTCAATAAAAGCTAGGTAAACATTCTAGCATTCCTCTGATCTATGTCTAGATTTACTTGTTTGTTGAGGGGAAATGAGGAGGAGGGGAATTTGAAACTGTTATTTTATTGATGTTGGGACCTTTCATTGTGAAAATTCCTTCTACATATGTAACTCAGCAATTCATTTATAATCTTAGACAGTTGCCTAGAGTATTGAGAGGCAAAGTAATTTACCTGTGGTCACAAAGGTATTAAGGACCAGCATCAACTTGAATAAAGGTTTCCCTAAATCTAAGAGCAACCTGCCATACTATGCCATTTGCCTACCCTAATAACTACAACACAAAGGAAAATGAGGTTAATATGGCATGATAGATTCTTCACAACACTATTTTCATTTTTGTGATCATTTTTCTTTTTCTAAATATTCACTATCAGTATCTTAAGACATTATAGAATTTTGCTGGGAATCAAAGTGAAACTCAAGATGTCATTCATTTTCTTCCTTCTAAAAAATCATAGTAAAGTTTCCTTATCTCCAATTCTATAATATTTTTCCATCGTCCATGATCTTTAAAATATCACTAAGCTCAGAAACAGCATTAAATAGTTTTTAGAGTTTTTAGTATCATTCCTCAGACTCTCCACTTTTGATCTAATCTTAAAGGTTGAGGTGATTCTTGGTTACATCAACTCTTCTACTTTTAGCTTTTTTCCCATACCCTCCTATATCATTTAAGAGTTTGTCCTTCTGTTTTTGTCTTCACTCTAACTCAACCTAATTTTCAGTATCTCTTTATGTATTCATTCTTTCCTAATGTGTTCAACAATGCTGGATCTTCTCTGCTTTAAAGAATAAAAATGTTTTAATCCTCTACATGACTCTACCATTCCCTCAATATCCTCCTATATAGAAAATCTTATCTCCTTTCTCTTTCCAATTCACTTTTCAGTAACCTAGTTTTTCTTCTTCTCCTAGTCCCTCCAAAATGACCAATATTTTCATTGTTAAATCCTATAGCTTTTTCTCAGTACCCTGACAATGTCATCAATAAGCTTATGGCTCCCTTTTAGGATCAAATATACTCTTCTGTTTCGGCCTTTAAAGTTCTTTACATCCTGGCATCATCTCAACTTTTGATGGATTCAAGGTGTACAATAGACTTTTTAAAATTTTTTGCAAACAATTAGTTTTTCTCTTTTTCTCCAATGGGATGGGGGTGGGAGGGAAAGAATTGAGATTTTTGCTACCTAAAGAAAAAGACTTTCAACACCAATAAATCTCAAGTTAAACACAAAAGATAATCCAATAATATTATATTTCTAAGGTAGGAAAATCTTCTTTGTTTCAACAGTTATATGTACCTTCAATTACTCATTGAGGTAATTTCGCTTATTTTCAGGGAGTATATTTTGACAACTGATGCTTGACGCTGTGTTAAATTTAAATGAGCAAATTGTAAACCTTAAAATTTCACAGACTTATGAATGTTAAAAATTTTACTCCACATTGAGGAATCCTCCAATTCCCTACTTGAAATAATTCCCTACCAGATAGTGAGAACTCTACTTGAATGTGAAAACTCCTTGCTATGGAAGTATCCCTACTCCACACATACTCAGGACTGCTTTAGGGCAGAAAACTCCTTGCTAAACAATGAAAGTACTTGAAAACCATACTTATAAAGGAAAGGAGTTCTTTGAGCCATGTCTGTTTTTGGAATTGATACAATGGGATGCTAGGTGCCTATAAAGGTGGGGAAACTTGTAAACCACTTAGACCTAAAAGGTGAAAACTTGCTCAGAGGTTTTCTCTTAATGAAATTAGTCGACACAGTAGCATTTTTTTCCTGACTTACTAAAGAGAT
This sequence comes from Monodelphis domestica, assembly GCF_027887165.1. Taxonomy (NCBI): domain Eukaryota; kingdom Metazoa; phylum Chordata; class Mammalia; order Didelphimorphia; family Didelphidae; genus Monodelphis; species Monodelphis domestica. The sequence goes on from NC_077227.1 coordinate 287,551,269, forward strand.
TAATCTACTCAGCTGTGAATTCAAAATGGGCTGTCTTTTGGAAAACATCTACAGGGATTGGTAGATGGAAGAACTTAAGGGAGGTGACATAGGAGATTTTGCCCTTAAAAATAAGAGCTCAGAGAAGAGCTGGAGAGGTCATTCTGAAACATTCAGATTGAGGAGGACTGATTCTGAAACATTCAGATTGAGGGAGCTGGTGAAAGCAGCTAAGATGATGCTGGCCTGGTGTCACTAGAATCCTTGCTTAGGCAGACCTTGTGGTGAGTGTTAAAGGACTGACTGACTGATCTCTCTCTCTTAAGACTCAGGTCTAGGCCATGTTGGCTTAAAGCCCTTCATACTTATTTTCTTTTTCTCTTTCTTTCTTTTCTTTAATTCTACATTTGTATTAATTAAAATCTCTATAAAACCCAGTTGACTTGGGTATTTGAATTATTGGGAATATTTCCCTGGTGACCACCTTATATTTGATTTAGAAACCAAGATACTGTAGTGAAACATATTTTCTGCAGTCAAATTTACTCACCCTCTCTTATATCTATCACAATTTATATCTTCCACCATTTTAACTCACTACAGTTTATGGGCTTCACTATTTTAAACCCCACAAAACAATAAAAAAAATTGAAAATTTTTATTGAGACAAAGAGCAAGGCCAGTGAAAACAAACAAACACACGAAACTTCAAAGAAAATATGAATTGGTCTCGGGCTCTGGAAGAGTTCAAAAAAGGATTTCAAAAATCAATAAAGAGAGGCAGAAGAAAAATGGGAAAGAGAAATGAAAGCAACACAAGAACAAAATAACAGCAGAATTGCTCAAATGAAAAAGGAAGTTCAATGGCTCATGAGAAGAAACTATTACTTAAAAATTAGAATTAGACAACTAGAAGCTAATGACTTCATGAGACATCAAAAAACAATAAAGAAAGATCAAAACAACAAAGCAAGAGACAGAAAGAGAAATTCCATTTAAAATAACTCTAGACAACATAAAATACCAGGTAATCTACTTGCCAAGACAAACACAGAAATCATATGAACACAATTGCAAAACACTTTTCACACAATTAAAGTCACATTTTAACAATTAGGAAAATATTAGTCATGGACAGGCCAAGATAAAAAAATAAAAATGATAATTCTACCTCAATAAATTTATTTTTTCAGTGCCATGTCAATTAAACTACCCAAAAACTGTTTTACAGGACTAGAAAAAATAATAACAAAATTTATCTGGGAGAACAAAAGGTCAAGAATATATTCAAGAATATATATAAGGGAATTAATGAAAAAAAAAAAAGTGAAGAAAGGTGACCTAGCAGTACCCAGATCTCAAACTGTACTATAAAGCAGCAATCATCAAAACAGTCTGGTACTGGCTAAGAAATAGAATGGTAAACTAAAGGAATAGATTAGATATATAATATAGGGAGGTAAATGACCTTGGCAACCAGGTGTAAATTTAAAAAAAACAAAACAGTTTTTGGGATAAATACTACTGAAAAAAACTAATAGGAAAACTGAAAGTCACTATGACAGAAACTAAGTATAGACCCTATACCAAGATAAGAGTCAAAATGGATATACAATTTAGTAATAAATGTTGATATTCTAAGTAAATCAGTAAAACTGAATAGCTTACCTGACAGATCTATGTAAAAGGGAAGAATTTATAACCAAACAAGATAGAGCACACAAGATGCAAAATGAATAATTTTGATTACATTAAATTAAAAAAGGTTTTCAACAAACAAAATTAATGTAATGATTAAAAGGGAAACAAACTAGAAAACAAATTTTATAACAAATTTCTCTGATAAAGGTCTCATTTCTCAAATTTAAAGAAGAAAACTAAGTCAAATTTATGAGTAAAAGTCATTTCTCAACAAATTATTAAAGAATATGAACAAGCAGTTTTTAGATGAAGTAAAAGCTAGCAATAAATATATGAAAAAATGGTCTAAGTAAATTAAAACTGAGGTACCACCTCATACTTAACAGATTGGCCCATATGACCATAAAGCCAAGTGATAAATGTTGGAGGGGATGTAGCAAAATTGGAACACTAACACACTGTTGATTGAGTGGTGAACTGATCCAATCATTCTGGAGGGCAATTTGTAATTATGCCTAAAAGGCCATAAAACTGCGCATATCCTTTGACCTTGTGATGCTAGGTCTTTATCCCAAAAAGATCATAAAAAGAGGAATAAGGACCTACTTGTACAAAAATATTTATAGCAGCTCTTTTTGTGTTGGCAAAGAATTGGAAATTTTGGGGATACCCATCAATTAAGGAATAGCTGAACAAATTGTGCTATATGGCAATGATGGAATACTATCGTACTATAAAGAAATAATGAATGAGCTGGATGATTTCAGAAAAAATTGGTAAGACCCACATGAACTGAAGCAAAGTGAAATAAGCAGAGACAGGAAGAACACTGAATACAGTAACAGCAATATTGTATAGTGATCAACTATGAAAGACTTAGATACTCTTAGTTATACAATGAATGATCCAGGACAACTTTGAAAGACTGATGATAAAGAATGCTATTCACTTCCAGAGAAAAAAACTGTTAGGAGTCTGAATGTAGATCAAAACATACTATTTTTCCCATTAGTTTATGTTTTTATGTTGGGGTTTTGGAGAAAAAGGTTTTATGTTGGGATTAAGGGAGGGAAAAAAGACCTTTAATAAAATAAGAGGACTTCCAAATATTCCTGATAAAAAAGTCAGATTTAAGTAGAAATTATGAAATGCAAACACAAGAATCAAGAGAACATAAAAAAAGGTAAATACAAGTGAACAATTGTGAGGAAATAAACAAATATGAAGTGTTTACATTTTAATGCAGGAAGAGGGTTGGGTCCCTAACACTCTAATATAAGGATACTATCTAAGGATATAAGTATCCCCATAATAACTGGATTATGTTGTTGTTTAATCTTGTCCAACTCTTTGTGACCCCATTGGAGTTTTCTGGGCAAAGATAACTAACTAGAAATGGTTTGCTATTTCCTTCTGAAGCTCATTTTGCAATTGAGGAACTGAGGCACATAGAATTAAGTGATTTGCCAGGGTCACACAGCAAATAAGTGTCTGATGCCCTGGTACTCTATCTACTGAGCAACTGAGCTGCCCAAGTAAATCACTTAGGGAAGAATTTTTTTAAAGACTGTCTTACTGCAGTGAGAGTCCATTCAGTTGAAGTTGGATAACTTTTTGTAATTAACCTGGTTATCACAATTGTACAATTATAACAGAAAATAATTCTCAAGGTAATTCACTACATCTATAGACTACATCAATGACAGTGAACCTTTTAGGAGCGCTGGGTCCTACCCCCCAGACCCAGTGCTATGACTGCTCTCCCCACCTCACCCACCAGCTCCACCCCTTAAGGAACAGAGGGGTGGGTGATAAGAGGAGCATGTGGAGAGGAGAAGGAGATCAGCCCCCAGTGATCTGCTCCCCTCCAGCTATGTGCCACACTGTGAGCTTTGCTCCCCTCACAGGCTGCCATCTAAGGCACATCCTCATGAAGCGTGTTGGGCCAAGGGACAGGGGAAGTGAGGAATGTCCTCAGGTGCATGGAGATGGGGAGGAGTACAGCTCTGCCCACAAATCCCTCTGGCTTTCTAGTAAGGAACTCTGATAGGAGATTGAAGGAGTACCCACAGAGAGGGCTCTGTATGCTATTTTTGTCATAAGTTCACCATCACTGCACTAGATATTTCTCTTTGGCCAAGCAGAATGGAACATTAAATTAAAATTTACTTCAAAGATGATAATGATGAAATTGTCTGGCAAATTTCTAAAAAGTTATTAATTCCACTAAAAACTATTATTAATAGAACTCAAGAGCTCCTAGGTCATTTGGGATTCAGTGTGAAACAGCTTATATAGAACACTAGATTTGGAGTTAGAGATCCTGAGTTTGCCTGGCTCTTGCCACTTACTACCTTTGCAATGTTGAGTAAATAATTTCTCCTGGGCCTCACTCAGTTTCCTTATTTGTAAAATAAGGGGTTTAGAGTAGACAGTTAAGGTTCCTTCCAACTCTAAATCTATAATGCTGTAATCTCACTTTCCCCAATTCTGTGAATTTTGATAAAATGAAGGATTATAGAAACATGATATCCCAAAATTAGAAAAGGTCTCGGAGACAATCTAGTCCAAACTATATTTAAATAAAAAATTTAACAAGTAGTAATTCAGTCTATTCTTGAAGATTTCCATTAATACTAAAGGCCTTAACTTCTAAAGTGGCTCATTTCAATTTTAGAATGGATCTAAATATTATGAAGAATTTTCTTATATCAAGTGATAGGACTCTCAGCAACTTGTACCTATCAATCAATAATTGATCCTGTACATAGGTTGCTTTGTATATATTTGTTTGCATATCTTCTCTACCATTAGATTGTAAGCTCCTTGAAAAAAAAAGGTGCTGACTTTTTTCTATTGCCTCCCTATCTGTACCAGTGAAGGGTTTTTCCATAAGAGTTTCTACGTGGATAAAATTACAAGTCTAGAATACCTTTCCTTCCTTAAAAAAAAAAAAAGGGTATTTCAGATTCTGCCGGTCCCCCCACCACCCTCTTTATGAAAATGTGAGTGCAACCTTCACAGAATTAAAAAATTTAAGATGTATATGGGGTCAGAGAGTTGACTTCTGAATAGTACTGACAGGAAATTTCTCCTGACACCAAGCCCAAATTTATGACTTAATTTATGACTGGGTCAAAGAGAGAAATTCTATTCTCTTCCAGAATTAAACTAAATCCCAGAGTAAATGGAGTCCTGGGCCTAGGGTCAGGAAGACCTGAGTTCAAAACCAACCTCAGCTATATAATCCTAGACCAAATCACTTAACCTGTTTCCTTAACTCCTCTTTACCTGGAGTGAGCTTAATACTTGTTAAGGGATTAATTCAAGTGATTGATAAAAATGTTAAATAGCATTGGGCCTCATAGCTTCCTGAGTTGATATCAGACCAGTTATGACTACTGTTTGAGTAAGCTATTCAACTAATAACAAATTCATCTGATTATAAACTTATCTAAACCAAACCTCTCCATCTTTTCCTAGAGAATAGATGATTACCTATAACCTCAAATATATTATATATATAATATATGGTCACTGTATACACTAAATTTCTTTGCTAGACCTTTACTATTTTTATGATATGCAAAATATTTGTCATACTAAAAACTTCAAATCAGAAGGGGGTAACAACAAAAATTCAGTATTATTTTAGAGCAAAGTATTCAATTCTGTATCAAAATTAAACTATATTCCCAAGCCACAAGGTGATGGAAAAACTGGTCTGTAATTTCAGAATCTTAATTCTTGATCTCATTTCAACTAGTATTTAGCCTTTTTTACCATCATGTAAATTAAACTCTCAACCCGCCCCTCCCAAAGTGTTTTAGGCAGATTTTCACCAAAAAAAAGTAGGCTATAAAGTTACACCCCACTATCATTACTGCAGTGTTGTAACATCACCACTACTTTATGTTACACTCCTATTATGTGGCCCCGTTTAAAATACTTGAGTTCACCTCCTTAACCTTCACAAGTTGATCAGGGCCTTCCGATATTTCCCAAATGTTACGAATGAGATAACTGAAGCAAAGGGAGGAGCAAATAATTTGCTCGAGAATGCAAAATATTTGCTGTGGAAGTCAGCCCCGAAGCCCTCAAGGTCCCGCTTTAGTAAAAATCCTCCGAAAGCATCCCAATTTTTGAAATTCTGGGTTGCTTCCCAACCGCCAAATGCCATCCAACTGGGAGTAAAGAGGGTAAGGCTGTAAAATCTCTCCTTCCATACAGATCGCCAGAGGGAACAAGACCCTCTCCCACCCCATTCGTCCCTTCCCTCTCCCCTTGCCACCATCCCTAAAACCCAGCAGTAAATGAAAGCGAGCAGCAGGAACTAAAGTGCCAGAGGACGGGGCAGCAAATGTCTCATCTCCCCAGTTTTCGGACTCGCCGCTCGGCACATGGGTGAGAGTCCACAATCAAGCCACCTCCCCTCGGCCCCACCAAGACCTCCCAGCCCAGGGTGCTAAACCTTTACCTGTGCTCAGCCTGGCACCTCCCCCAGCCCCGAGGAACTGTGCGCACTCAGAGTTTCTCCACACCGGACGTGCCGCTGATGAAATAACCAATCACGTCTTGAGAAATGGCCATCGCCCCGCCTTCTTCTAACTCCTCACTCCCCGAACGTTACCCCTCCATCCAGAGGCAAAAAAAAAATCAATCAATCAATCAATAAGTAAATGAATAAAGTAAGACTGACTGGAAGGGGAGCGTGCGCACTCAAGAAAAAGAGAAAAAAGAAGAGCCACAGAATTTTGCTTGAGCACGCGCCAGGCCCGGAAGGGGAGGAGTGTAAAGGCGACGAGGTGGGGCATGTTCGGGGGAAAGGAGGTATTGAAGGAGCATGCGCAAGTGGGAGTGAAATTCCCTTTTGAGAGGGTCTAGAGCTGGTAACTCTTGAAGGTTTTAGGGATCTTGGAAAAAAAGGAGAAATGCTGTAGGAAGGGCTTGAGAAGCCATCTCTGGTCTAAAACTTGAGTGGCTTAAAAAGAGAGATGTCAGGGACCACTTTAGAAAACTGAGAAAACCATGACTGGAGGGAGCATCCCCTG